>NC_091225.1:24979486-25026986 GCF_040958095.1 Procambarus clarkii
CTACCCCTACCTTTCTTACGCCAGCCACCCCTACCTTTCCTACGCCAGCCACCCCCTACCTTTCCTACGACAGCCACCCCTACCTTTCCTACGCCAGCCACCCCCTACCTTTCCTACGACAGCCACCCCTACCTTTCCTACGCCAGCCAGCCCTACCTTTCCTACGACAGCCACCCCTACCTTTCCTACCCCAGCCACCCCTACCTTTCCTACGTCAGCCACCCCTACCTTTCCTACGTCAGCCACCCCTACCTTTCCTTCGACAGCCACCCCTACCTTTCCTACGCCAGCCACCCCTACCTTTCCTACGCCAGCCACCCCTACCTTTCCTACGACAGCCACCCCTTAACTTTCCTACGTCAGCCACCCTTACCTTTCCTACGACAGCCACCCCTACCTTTCCTACGCCAGCCAGCCCTACCTTTCCTACGACAGCCACCCCTACCTTTCCTACGTCAGCCACCCCTACCTTTCCTACGTCAGCCACCCCTACCTTTCCTACGCCAGCCACCCCTACCTTTCCTACGACAGCCACCCCTTACCTTTCCTACGCCAGCCACCCCTACCTTTCCTACGCCAGCCACCCCTACCTTTCCTACGCCAGCCACCCTTACCTTTCCTACGACAGCCACCCCTGCCTTTCCTACGCCAGCCACCCCTACCTTTCCTACGCCAGCCACCCCTACCTTTCCTACGCCAGCCACCCCTACCTTTCCTACGCCAGCCACCCCTACCTTTCCTACGCCAGCCACCCCTACCTTTCCTACGCCAGCCACCCTTACCTTTCCTACGACAGCCACCCCTGCCTTTCCTACGCCAGCCACCCCTACCTTTCCTACGCCAGCCACCCCTACCTTTCCTACGCCAGCCACCCCTACCTTTCCTACGCCAGCCACCCCTACCTTTCCTACGCCAGCCACCCCTACCTTTCCTACGCCAGCCACCCCTACCTTTCCTACGACAGCCACCCCTTAACTTTCCTACGTCAGCCACCCTTACCTTTCCTACGACAGCCACCCCTACCTTTCCTACGCCAGCCAGCCCTACCTTTCCTACGACAGCCACCCCTACCTTTCCTACGTCAGCCACCCCTACCTTTCCTACGTCAGCCACCCCTACCTTTCCTACGCCAGCCACCCCTACCTTTCCTACGACAGCCACCCCTTACCTTTCCTACGCCAGCCACCCCTACCTTTCCTACGCCAGCCACCCTTACCTTTCCTACGACAGCCACCCCTGCCTTTCCTACGCCAGCCACCCCTACCTTTCCTACGCCAGCCACCCCTACCTTTCCTACGCCAGCCACCCCTACCTTTCCTACGCCAGCCACCCCTACCTTTCCTACGCCAGCCACCCCTACCTTTCCTACGCCAGCCACCCCTACCTTTCCTACGTCAGCCACCCCTACCTTTCCTACGACAGCCACCCCTACCTTTCCTACGCCAGCCACCCCTACCTTTCCTACGCCAGCCACCCCTACCTTTCCTACGCCAGCCACCCCTACCTTTCCTACGCCAGCCACCCCTACCTTTCCTACGCCAGCCACCCCTACCTTTCCTACGCCAGCCACCCCTACCTTTCCTACGCCAGCCACCCCTACCTTTCCTACGTCAGCCACCCCTACCTTTCCTACGACAGCCACCCCTACCTTTCCTACGCCAGCCACCCCTACCTTTCCTACGCCAGCCACCCTTACCTTTCCTACGCCAGCCACCCTTACCTTTCCTACGCCAGCCACCCCTACCTTTCCTACGCCAGCCACCCTTACCTTTCCTACGCCAGCCACCCCTACCTTTCCTACGCCAGCCTCCCCTACCTTTCCTACGCCAGCCACCCCTACCTTTCCTTCGCCAGCCACCCCTACCTTTCCTACCCCAGCCACCCCTACCTTTCCTACGCCAGCCACCCCTACCTTTCCTACGCCAGCTCTTCTTCACCACTTAATTAGCAGTGGACAACTGTTAATTACAGGAGCAGTGAGAACCTGTTGGGCACTTCCTTTTTTTTTTTTTTTACCTTGGGCCTGTCCTTGCTCTCTAGGGCCTGTCCTTGCTCTCTAGGGCCTGTCCTTGCTCTCTCTAGGGCCTGTCCTTGCTCTCTCTAGGGCCTGTCCTTGCTCTCTAGGGCCTGTCCTTGCTCTCTCTAGGGCCTGTCCTTGCTCTCTAGGGCCTGTCCTTGCTCTCTCTTGGGCCTGTTCTTGCTCTCTCTTGGGCCTGTTCTTGCTCTCTCTAGGGCCTGTCCTTGCTCTCTTGGGCCTGTTCTTGCTCTCTTGGGCCTGTCCTTGCTCTCTAGGGCCTGTCCTTGCTCTCTAAGGCCTGTCCTTGCTCTCTCTTGGGCCTGTCCTTGCTCTCTTGGGCCTGTCCTTGCTCTCTCTTGGGCCTGTTCTTGCTCTCTCTTGGGTCTCTCCTTGCTCTCATGGGTCTGTCCTTGCTCTCTTGGGCCTGTCCTTGCTCTCTCTTGGGTCTGTCCTTGCTCTATTGGGTCTGTCCTTGCTCTCTTGGGCCTGTCCTTGCTCTCTCTAGGGCCTGTCCTTGCTCTCTTGGGCCTGTCCTTGCTCTCTCTTGGGTCTGTCCTTGCTCTCTTGGGTCTGTCCTTGCTCTCTTGGGTCTGTCCTTGCTCTCTTGGGCCTGTCCTTGCTCTCTCTAGGGCCTGTCCTTGCTCTCTTGGGCCTGTCCTTGCTCTCTCTTGGATCTGTCCTTGCTCTCTTTGGCCTGTCCTTGCTCTCTTGGGCCTGTCCTTGCTCTCTCTTGGGTCTGTTATTGCTCTCTTGGGCCTGTCCTTGCTCTCTTGGGCCTGTCCTTGCTCTCTTGGGCCTGTTATTGCTCTCTTGGGCCTGTCCTTGCTCTCTAGGGCCTGTCCTTTCTCTCTTGGGCCTGTTATTGCTCTCTTGGGCCTGTTCTTGCTCTCTCTTGGGCCTGTTCTTGCTCTCTTGGGCCTGTTCTTGCTCTCTTGGGCCTGTCCTTGCTCTCTTGGGCCTGTTCTTGCTCTCTTGGGCCTGTTCTTGCTCTCTTGGGCCTGTCCTTGCTCTCTTGGGCCTGTCCTTGCTCTCTTGGGCCTGTCCTTGCTCTCTTGGGCCTGTCCTTGCTCTCTTGGGCCTGTCCTTGCTCTCTTGGGCCTGTCCTTGCTCTCTTGGGCCTGTCCTTGCTCTCTTGGGTCTGTCCTTGCTCTCTTGGGCTTGTCCTTGCTCTCTTGGGTCTGTCCTTGCTCTCTCTTGGGTCTCTCCTTGCTCTCATGGGTCTGTCCTTGCTCTATTGGGTCTGTCCTTGCTCTCTCTTGGGTCTCTCCTTGCTCTCATGGGTCTGTCCTTGCTCTCTCTTGGGTCTCTCCTTGCTCTCATGGGTCTGTCCTTGCTCTCTTGGGCCTGTCCTTGCTCTCTTGGGCCTGTCCTTGCTCTCTTGGGCCTGTCCTTGCTCTCTTGGGTCTGTCCTTGCTCTCTTGGGCCTGTTATTGCTCTCTTGGGCCTGTCCTTGCTCTCTTGGGGCCTGTCCTTGCTGTCTAGGGCCTGTCCTTGCCAGCTCTGGTGAGTTTGCTGCGCCTGTGTTTGTTTTGCATGGTTGACTTTGTGCTTAGAGACGTGTTTGTAAGCACCGGACTTCAGCTTTTGGGCCCCGCCTTTTCAAACTATGAATTGAGCAATATCTGATTCGTCTTCCTGTAGGTTCAGCAATAATACAACAGGGGCTGTAGGTTCAGCAATAATACAACAGCAGCTGTAGGTTCAGCAATAATACAACTGGGGCTGTAGGTTCAGCAATAATACAACAGGGGCTGTAGGTTCAGCAATAATACAACAGCAGCTGTAGGTTCAGCAATAATACAACAGGGGCTGTAGGTTCAGCAATAATACAACAGGGGCTGTAGCTTCAGCAATAATACAACAGCGGCTGTAGGTTCAACAATAATACAACAGCAGCAGCTGTAGGTTCAGCAATAATACAACAGGGGCTGTAGGTTCAGCAATAATACAACAGGGGCTGTAGGTTCAACAATAATACAACAGGGGCTGTAGGTTCAGCAATAATACAACAGCGGCTGTAGGTTCAGCAATAATACAACAGGGGCTGTAGGTTCAGCAATAATACAACAGGGGCTGTAGGTTCAGCAATAATACAACAGGGGCTGTAGCTTCAGCAATAATACAACAGGGGCTGTAGGTTCAGCAATAATACAACAGGGGCTGTAGCTTCAGCAATAATACAACAGGGGCTGTAGGTTCAGCAATAATACAACAGGGGCTGTAGCTTCAGCAATAATACAACAGGGGCTGTAGGTTCAGCAATAATACAACAGCAGCAGCTGTAGGTTCAGCAATAATACAACAGGGGCTGTAGGTTCAGCAATAATACAACAGGGGCTGTAGGTTCAGCAATAATACAACTGGGGCTGTAGGTTCAGCAATAATACAACTGGGGCTGTAGCTTCAACAATAATACAACAGGGGCTGTAGGTTCAACAATAATACAACTGGGGCTGTAGGTTCAGCAATAATACAACTGGGGCTGTAGCTTCAACAATAATACAACAGGGGCTGTAGCTTCAACAATAATACAACAGGGGCTGTAGGTTCAGCAATAATACAACAGGGGCTGTAGGTTTACGTACGATGATTCAACCACAAAAGATCTAACAATTACCTCAAAGCTCTATGTTCAATTCCCCAAGGGGAATATTTTCCTTTTAACAACAGCTAAGACAAAAACCATCGTGACAGCCAAGTCAACAATGAGACGCCATTAACTTTCTCAAGACAGACAGACACATGCGCGGTGGTTAGGCGGCAAGAATGCTAAACGCCTTGTCAGTTGTGGTTCTTGTAGTAGCTCTGATGGGGGGAAAATGCCACTTTGTGAAGCCTGGACTAATTTGGCCACTCTGCCACCCACAGTGGCTTCTACCCTTTGGTTCTCTCCTCCTCTGTTTCTTGGTCCTGTCTTCACTGTTCCGTGATCTACTGTTCGTGGCTCCTTGCTGCTTTTAATATAAGAATGTTGTGTTGAAAGTTTGTAGTGTTTCCTGCAGTAAAGGTGGCTACTTTATTGAGCACTTTTTCCTTCCCTCTTACTCCTCTCCCTGTCCCCTCCTCCCTCTTTCCTCCCTCTGTGTGACGTCGACAATTCAAAAAAAGCTGTACAGATGCCCTAATATGTGTGTGTGTATGTGTATATTATATATATATATATATATATATATATATATATATATATATATATATATATATATGTATTATATTATTATATTTTTTAGATGTATATTATATACATCTAAAATGTATATTGTATATATAATGTATATTATATTGTCACCTTTATGCCTGTCATTCTTCGTTGCCAGTATAATCGTGAGAACTTTTTAAATATCCTTTACGGCCAATTAATAAACGCTTAATGTTTCAGTTCTACTTTCTCAGCTCGATTAGCATGTTTGAATTGTCTCCCTGCTAGTACCAGCCTCAGACTCTTGGCTGGTCGAAACGTCGCAGAGGCACAACAAGCCCAGGCATACGTAAATCTGTGTATCTATGTATTTACGTATGTAGGTTAGCTTAGCATTTTAAAAGCACCGAATCACCGTTGAGTGTTCAATAAACCCTTGAACTCTATGTTTAACACTTCTCTAACCCTGTCCATGGAGGACAGAAGAAAATGTATATATGCTGGTTAGCATTGTAAATGTCTGGCCACGTCTGTGGTAGAAAATAATAATAATACAAAAAAATAATGTTTTTTTTTTTCTGGCTTTCTCTTATGTTCTTAACTCTGTGTGTGTCTGCTATTTGGCCTCTTGCAGTGTTCTTTATTATATTTTGACCTTCTTACTTGTTCTTATATTTATACCTTATACCCGTTCTTCTTCCTTTGTCTTTCCCATACTTTTAACTTTTCCTATATTTTACCATATTTTCTTAATTCTTACCTATCAGCAAAATATCTATCTCTGCTATCTATCGTCTCACTCTCTTACCTATATCCTCACTCTCTTCTAAATTAACTTTATCTCACTTTTTTCTATTACATTACTTCAGAATGTTTCAGAACAGACTGAAACGTCGTCAGTTCTTAATTTTCACATTTGTGGTGTTGGTCACCTAATGTCGTCATGTTGTACTCACCTAGTTGTGCTTGCGGGGGTTGAGCTCTGGCTCTTTGGTCCCGCCTCTCAACTGTCAATCAACTGGTGTACAGGTTCCTGAGCCTATTGGGCTCTATCATATCTACACTTGAAAGTGTGTATGGAGTCAGCCTCCACCACATCACTGCCTAATGCATTTCATCTGTTAACTACTCTGACACTGAAAAAGTTCTTTCTAACGTCCCTGTGGATCATTTGGATACTCAGTTTCCACCTGTGTCCCCTTGTTCGAGTACCACCAGTGTTAAACAGTTTATCCTTATCTACCCTGTGAACTCCTTTGAGAATTTTGTAGGTAGTGAACATTCTTGGCCTGGCCTGGGGCCGTGCTATTGCATTGTTCAATATTTAATTTATATCTCCACCAATCTAGAGTTTTTGTTATTTTATTCAAGGCAACAAAGCAAGTTTCTAACAAAAGGTGTACACAAGGAAATCAAACTAACATGATATGTTAATGAGACAATCAGCTAGAGCCTTTGGTGCCTTTAACTTGGGTGATGTTGACCCCACACCTTACCTCTGTATCATGTTGTTGTGTCTATAGTGGTGGTGTTGGTGTAGTGCCAGTGGTGGTGTAGTGGTGGTGTTGGTGTAGTGCCAGTGGTGGTGTAGTGGTGGTGTTGGTGTAGTGCCAGTGGTGGTGTAGTGGTGGTGTTGTAGAGGTGGTGGTGTTGTAGAGGTGGTGGTGTAGTGGTGGTGGTGGTCGTGGTGGTGTAGTGGTGGCGGTGTAGTGTCAGTGGTGTAGTGGTGGCGGTGTAGTGTCAGTGGTGTAGTGGTGGCGGTGTAGTGCCAGTGGTGGTGTAGCCACAGTGGCGTTGAAAGCAGATAATGGTGTCACAAGTTGAAAGACTTGTGTGCCAATCTTGGCTCTTCAACACGAATATAGTCGCCGTGTACGAGAGAACACAATCTCGTCTAGTCTCTGGTTCCTTTCGTCGTCTGCCAGTCCGTCTAGCGATCATATAACTTCTGTGTATAAAAATTCCAATGAAAGTCTCATCGTTAAAAGTTTGAGCCGTACCGTGTTCCTGTGCCCGAGTCAGCCTTTAGCTGCGCCAACTTCTCCAAAGTTCTGAATAACGTGTTTGTATTGTATTGAAAAAGTTTATATAGGCTTCGTCGACCGTCTTGAATGACAACACTAAACTGGGACTACTAAATTTTGCGTGTAGGAGAGTGATGCTGAGGGAGGGAGGGAGGGAGGGAGGGACTGGGAGGGAGAGGGGGAGGGACTAGGGAGAGGGGGAGGGACTAGGGAAAGGAAGTGTGCAGAGGAGAATGACGGGGGGGGGGAGTGGTGAAGTAGGAATGTAACGCAAAAAGATTTCAGAAGGAATTTCAGGAGGTGCAGGATTTATGCGAAATGCAATACACACACACACACACACACACACACACACACACACACACACACACACACACACACACACACACACACACACACACACACACACACAGCTACACCTGGTGATTGGGGCTTGGTAGCTGAGTGGACAGCGCTCGGTACGCGTAATCCTAAGGACCGGGGATCGATCCCAGGCGATGGTGGAAACAAATGAGCAGAGTTTCTTTTACCCCTGATGAAACAGTAAATCAAGTTCAACTAGCAATAAATAGGTACCTGGGAGTTAGACAGCTGCTACAAGCTGCTTCCTGGAGGAAGAGGGAGGGGAACAGAATTGATTGAATGACAGTTGAGAGGCGGGCCGAAAGAGCCAGAGCTCATCCCCAGCAAGCACAACTAGGTGAATACAACTAAGTGAGTACCTATACAAGGCTCTAGTCCGGCCGCATCTAGAATATCCTTCAGTACCACTGTACTTGCCTTAAAGAAAACTAACAGGCAAAAACTACAAGCAATGCAGAATAAGGCGCTAAGATCATTGATTTACTACGCACTCCATACCCATCCCTGTGAAATTGTGGAAATCAATGGAAAGCGCCAAGCCATTACGACTATATAGCACTTGGAAGGGGTCAGGATAAGGATTTGGGATGGGACGGGGGGGAAAGGAATGATGCCCAACCACTTGGACGGTCGGGGATTGAACGCCGACCTGCATGAAGGGAGTTGGACATCCCTGTGAAAGAAAAGCAGCAAAGCACCATACATAATACCACATATTCCAGCAGCTCTGTGAAGCCCTGATCACACCACCACTAAACAGTGGACCATACATAATACCACATATTCCAGCAGCTCTGTGAAGCCCTGATCACACCACTACTAAACAGTGGACCATAAATAATACCACATATTCCAGCAGCTCTGTGAAGCCCTGATCACACCACTACTAAACAGTGGACCATACATAATACCACATATTCCAGCAGCTCTGTGAAGCCCTGATCACACCACCACTAAACAGTGGACCATACATAATACCACATATTCCAGCAGCTCTGTGAAGCCCTGATCACACCACCACTAAACAGTGGACCATACATAATACCACATATTCCAGCAGCTCTGTGAAGCCCTGATCACACCACCACTAAACAGTGGACCATACATAATACCACATATTCCAGCAGCTCTGTGAAGCCCTGATCACACCACTACTAAACAGTGGACCATACATAATACCACATATTCCAGCAGCTCTGTGAAGCCCTGATCACACCACTACTAAACAGTGGACCATACATAATACCACATATTCCAGCAGCTCTGTGAAGCCCTGATCACACCACTACTAAACAGTGGACCATACATAATACCACATATTCCAGCAGCTCTGTGAAGCCCTGATCACACCACTACTAAACAGTGGACCATACATAATACCACATATTCCAGCAGCTCTGTGAAGCCCTGATCACACCACCACTAAACAGTGAACTACAACACCAAGTCACCAAAAGGTGGAATTCTATCGGAAAGTTAGAAGACTCCCTGCTGGAAAGATTGCGATCCATTCTCACCTCTGTGGTCCCCAAGACTGGCTCGTTTTCTCCAGGGAAACTGAACCCTGTAATACGGGGATCCAAGATGAAATACAGTCCAGAAAACCTTATAAATATAACTCGCTGCAAAAGGGAGCACAAGCTTAGTTTAACTGCCAAACACATCGTGTCAGTAGGCGGGCTGTCCGCCTTGCTATCATAACATCGTGTCAGCAGGCGGGCTGTCCGCCTTGCTATCATAACATCGTGTCAGCAGGCGGGCTGTCCGCCTTGCTATCATAACATTGTGTCAGCAAGGCGGACAGCCCACCTGCTATTATAACGTGTCAGCAGGCGGGCTCTCCGCCTTGGTATCATAACATAATGTCGGCAAGGCGGACAGCCCGCCTGCTATCATTTCATAGTGTCAGCAAGGCGGAAACCTCCCTGCTATCATAACATTGTGTGAGCAAGGAGGACAGCCCGCCTGCTATCATAACATCGTACCAGAAGGGCGGACAGGGCGTTAATGCTATCATTAACGTGTACTGTTTCCCATATCTAAGCTATTTCCCATTCAATCGTAACTCTCCATCTTCTTTACCCCTAACACAATTGTCCTGTTGTCAACTACAGTAGCATCATCTGCCGGCGTGTATAACAAGCACTTATTATTATTAACATCTTTATTAACAAAATTAATTACAATTTTACCTAATCTGAAGATTTCGATTAAGTCTTATTAAAGTGAGGATAATGCTGGTATTCACTGTCACGCAGGACAGAGGGTCATACACAAGACAATAGGTCTAAACTGTAGGCTGAAGCACATATATATCATGGTTACAATCAATGTTTTAATGTATGGGAAAACAACTTTCTATTGTGTTCTGCTTACCAGACGCCTTAGAGAGTCCACGGTGGGCACAGAGCTCCAGGACCTCTGTGTTCCAGCACATGATCTGTCTTCAGGTTCATTAAGGAGTCTCATGGCGACTTTTAAGATTATGAAATAGGAGGAAATCTGTGATAATTTTGACTAGAGAGAGAGAGAGAGAGAGAGAGAGAGAGAGAGAGAGAGAGAGAGAGAGAGAGAGAGAGAGAGAGAGAGAGAGAGAGAGAGACTTGATGAAAGTAAATGGAAAAGACTTGCAAACAGTTTTTTCTGAATTTTTTTTTAATGTACTTTAGTGAGAGGTTCTATGCGCTCCCTTATCTCTCATTTATTCTCTCTCTCTCTCTCTCTCTCTCTCTCTCTTTCTCTCTCTCTTTCTCTCTCTCTCTCTCTCTCTCTCTCTCTCTCTCTCTCTCTCTCTCTCTCTCTCTCTCTCTCTCTCTCTCTCTCTCTCTCTCTCTCTCTCTCTCTCTCTCTCCCCCCCCCTCCCCCCTCCCCCTCCCCTCCCTCCCTCCGTCCTCCCCCCTCCCTCCCCCCCTCCCTCCCTCCCTCCCTCCCTTAGGATGCCAGTGATTAGTCTCTGGTATTATGCAGGCGATGAGTCACAATAACGTGGTTAAAGTATGTTGACCAGACCACACACTAGAAGGTGAAGGGACGACGACGTTTCGGTCCGTCCTGGACCATTCTCAAGTCGATTGTGAAAAATGGTCCAGGACGGACAGAAACGTCGTCGTCCCTTCACCTTCTAGTGTGTGGTCTGGTCAACATCTCTGGTATTATGTCAGTGGTTCTGTTCATAATTCTATTTCACACGTGGGATCTTTTTGAGGGTCTTCATTCCATCATCCGCTGATCCCATCCGCATCCACTATCCCCCCCCCCTCGCGCATCCACCACCCCCCTCCCTCATCCACTATACCCCGTCCCGCATCCACTATACTCCTTATTTCGTCTACCACCTCCTCCCTCATACATTAAGCACCGTCTTATCTACTACCCCCTCCCTCTCTCTCATCCACTACCTCCTCCCTCTCTCTCATCCACTACCTCCTCTCATACACCCCCCCCCCTCTCCCACTGGAGAGGTGGTGCCAGTGGGAGAGGATGGATACTATTGGCAGGAGGGGTGTCTATGGGATAGACGGTTTCAGTGGGATAGGCGGTTCCAGTAGTAGTGTTGTGGAGTGTCTGGGTAAAGTCAAGTCATTGAAAATTTGGACATTTACTGAAGAAAACGGGAAACCCATTATCGCTCCATATTGGCCAAGGTTGTTCCAGAAGCAGGTGGTGATGGTGGTGATGGTGGTGGTCATGGTGGTGGTGGTGGTGGTGGTGGTTGGTGGTGGTGTGCATATTGCCTAAGTTGTTCATATATCTTCCACAGACTTAAAGGCAGAACTACGACCTAACCACCAAGGCAAACAATGTATTAGCAGCTTTAAATATAAATGGAAAAATAGGACCCAAAATTGAAAGTTTAAACAAATCCTCATCGCATGAAGATCCCGGAGCCGTAACTCTTGACAATGGACCATTTCGAGACTGGAATGTAGACACAATACTGGGACTCGCGATTAACACAACACGAATCAAAGTCCGTATAAAGGACAAAAAAAAAACTGCGTTGGACAAAGTAAGAATATTTCATTATTCTCTGGCACGTTAAAACTTGTGTTTGGCATGATTGATAATATGTAAATTTATGAAGTGAAGAGAGAATGTATTTTTCACTCTCTCGTCCTCTTCGTTTCCTTTTCCTAACATCTCCCCTTCTTTTTCGCTACCCATCCTCCAAAAAAGTACTTATGGGAATTGTGGATAGAATGTACAAATTATAGACTGTTGTACCACAAAAAGGTTAGCATTTTGTACTGTTGTAGTGCTGGAGAGTGAGTACCCATAAACCTAACCTGTCTTAGGTCTAAATAAGTATTCTTATACCTATTATAGCCATTCTTAGGCCTTATAGAGGTATTCTTAGGCCTAATATAGGCATTCTTACGTCTAATTTGTATATACTGGCACTATAATAGGCCTAAGAAATGCTAAATTTGATTGATGCTTTTTTCTAATCCCTCTCCCAAAGTAGTAGTGTATGAGAAGTGTTTTGGGAGCAAAGTCACAGACCAGCGTTAAGTACCAATATATGTGGATGATAGGCTCCATAACTCTTCCCTTCGTCAGCTGGTCCCCGTGGCTAAATTTCCTCTCCTCCCTACTCTTCTCTTGCCTTCATCTTACCCTTATCTATCTCCAGTCTTCCCCACCCGGGAGGCACTTACCCTAATCACCCAGCACCAGCAGTATGGTCCAGGACGCCCGAGCACCGCCATAATAACCCATAATGTCTCCCTCAAGAGACTCCACCCGCTGGGAATTTTGCCGAATTAGTTGGCTCTCTGCGGTGCTTGGTCCCAGCGGGTGGTTGGTCTTGGAGGGACAGGACCGCCGGGAACGCCCGCTGTGTTCTTTGGTGTGTTGTGAAAGTCTCCCGAAGTGCAGCTGTTGGTACTGGTTGGAGTCTTGAGAGAGACTCGGGGCTGTGATTCGAGGCGCTCTTATTGGGGTCCAGAACTGGTGATGGCTTTATGGAGGCAGCAGGGGGAGGAGAGGCTGCCTGTAGGCGAGAGAGAGGCTGCCTGTAGACGGAGAGAGAGGCTGCCTGTCGGCGAAGAGAGGCTGCCTGTCGGCGAAGAGAGGCTGCCTGTAGACGGAGAGAGGCTGCCTGTCGACGGAGAGAGAGGCTGCCTGTAGGCGGAGAGAGGCTGCCTGTCGGCGAAGAGAGGCTGCCTGTCGGCGGAGAGAGGCTGCCTGTTGGCGAGAGAGAGGCTGCCAGTAGGCGGAAAGAGGCTGCCTGTAGGCGGAGAGAGAGGCTGCCTGTAGGCGGAGAGAGAGGCTGCCTGTAGGCGGAGAGAGAGGCTGCCTGTAGGCGGAGAGAGGCTGCCTGTAGGCGGAGAGAGGCTGCCTGTTGACGGAGAGAGGCTGCCTGTAGGCGGAGAGAGGCTGCCTGTAGACGGAGAGAGGCTGCCTGTAGACGGAGAGAGGCTGCCTGTAGGCGGAGAGAGGCTGCCTGTAGACGGAGAGAGGCTGCCTGTAGGCGGAGAGAGAGGCTGCCTGTAGACGGAGAGAGAGGCTGCCTGTAGACGGAGAGAGAGGCTGCCTGTCGACGGAGAGAGGCTGCCTGTAGGCGGAAAGTTGTAGAAGTGGCAACGTGAAGACAGTAGAGGAGCACTAGAGGCCATAACCTGAGAACATATTTTGTGTAGGACAAATGTTCACTTAGCAGCATACATGTTACTGGAACCTTAACTTGCTTTCAAACCATCACGAATATCTAGATAACTATCCATGAGTTGGTAGTGTTTAGCGTCTAGTGGTAATCACTGTACCCTGAGGACGGGCTCTGTTGCTCCGCTAACAGTCACTGGTTGACCAACTGTCACACCTCCAGCCATGTCAGTGACTCACTGATTCTGGCCACAGAGTCGAAGTCGTCCAAAAGAACTACACTCCCACACTGTATCGTTTAGTGGACACAGAATCACTACAAGGCAGCATATAATTCACTGCTCAACTCGTCACTCGAGCTGCTGAGCTCCGCTGATCAGGACTGGTCCAGAAAGAGCAACGTGCAGGTAGACTTTCAAGCTACGAAGCGGCTGCTGCTGCTGCTGCTGCTGCTCACTCTGGTCCTCCAGCCTTGAGGTTGTGGTCCTCGACCTCTACAATCTCCTGGCTTGCACTACAACTTGCAAAATACAGGAACCGCATATTAAATCTTCTCCTAGAAGACATACAAAGCAGTTCCGTGTATACATTGCCGATTCTCTCTTGATAGCCACGGTACACACGTGAAATTCGTCAATTTCCTGGACCTCTCTTCAACGCGACCTCTCCACACGAAGGTTGAAACAGCAGTCTTTTCCCGCCCGCCTGGGAAGTACCACTCAGGAGCTCTCCACCGATCACGTGACTTCAGGTCACTACTCTATTGGCTTATCTCCCTCTCATGCAACCAATCATCTTATTCCTCCACATCCGGGGATTCCAGTGTCACTGCCTCGCCAAAAATTTTGGCGCGAATTCTCAACCAGCAGAGCCTGACGCCCGCCATGTTGGATCAAAGCCTAGGCTGCTCGCTCCCCCTTGCATAAAATTTAAAACGAAATAAATTAAATTTGTAGACTCCATACCGCTTCACACACAATATATGGCCCGCCTTACATGTACAGGTGGGAGTATATGACTCTTGGCAGGCGGAAGAGATGTGACAAGAGATGTTTTAACACCTAAACACCTGTTTTAACTTTGTTATTTAATTATTTTCATGATGTCAGGTAATATTTAATTGTCTTACAATCTTCATAGTTATGCAAAATAAATGTTATATAGGTATATTGATCGCTTAAAATAGTAATAAAAAGCGATAACAAGAGTTGATAGACTTACTAGCATTTTGAGTAAAGCGAAAATAAGAACAAGCCTAATTATTAAATTAGAATTAAGAAAAAATAACAAAATACTTATTGATGGTTATTTTTCCTCTTAATTACCTCTTCCTGCCTCATCATCCATTACGCTTTAACGACCCGGCAAGGACCGTCTCCCCTCTAATCACCTCTCGTAGATTGTCGAGTCAAAAATACTTATTACCTCTCGTCTCCCCTCGTTTTCCCCTAGAGGCACAGCTCTTCAGGGTTATGTTATGTAGAGTAACCTGAAAACAGTGAAGGAAGGGGATGGGAGGAATGAGGGAGATAGTGAGGGAAGGATTGAGGAAGATGATGAGAGGAGTTATGAGGAATATGGGAGGGGAGGAATGAGGGAGATAGTGAGGAAAGGATTGAGGAAGATGGTGAGAGGAGTTATGAGGAATATGGGAGGGGAGGAATGAGGGAGATAGTGAGGGAAGGATTGAGGAAGATGGTGAGAGGAGTTATGAGGAATATGGGAGGGGAGGAATGAGGGAGATAGTGAGGAAAGGATTGAGGAAGATGGTGAGAGGAGTTATGAGGAATATGGGAGGGGAGGAATGAGGGAGATAGTGAGGGAAGGATTGAGGAAGATGGTGAGAGGAGTTATGAGGAATATGGGAGGGGAGGAATGAGGGAGATAGTGAGGAAAGGATTGAGGAAGATGGTGAGAGGAGTTATGAGGAATATGGGAGGGGAGGAATGAGGGAGATAGTGAGGAAAGGATTGAGGAAGATGGTGAGAGGAGTTATGAGGAATATGGGAGGGGAGGAATGAGGGAGATAGTGAGGAAAGGATTGAGGAAGATGGTGAGAGGAGTTATGAGGAATATGGGAGGGGAGGAATGAGGGAGATAGTGAGGAAAGGATTGAGGAAGATGGTGAGAGGAGTTATGAGGAATATAGGAGGGGAGGAATGAGGGGAATAGTGAGGGAAGGAATGAGGGGGATAGTGAGGGAAGGAATGAGGGAGATAGTGAGGGAAGGAATGAGGGAGATAGTGAGGGGAGGAATGAGGGAGATAGTGAGGGAAGGAATGAGGGAGATAGTGAGGGGAGGAATGAGGGAGATAGTGAGGGGAAGTAGGAGTAAAACAAGGCAAAGAGGAGACACAACCTGTCCTCACACGTAATTCTAAAGCCATCGACCAAAACGTCAAAACTCCGACGATCTAGTGTGATTAAAAGCGCTGGAATAATGACGTTCCCTCTGCCTAGGTATGTGCATGTATGTCCATACGCTTCAGGCAGGGCTAAACCACTTCAAATTTAACGTTTGTCTCTTAAATCGGGGGAATAGGCCAGGGGGTGGAGAACAGAGAGTGGTAGTTGATGGTAGAGAGGCAGTAGAGTGGATGGTAGATGAAGGTTGCGAGGCAGTAGACTTGGAAATATGGTATCTTAATGTAAGTAGATAAGAATGAAATCAATTCGACTGACTATATGAAGGCTCTGACACACAGCTGATTCCACAGCTTCTGTGACATTGAGAGAGAGAGAGAGAGAGAGGAGGGAGAGAGAGAGGGAGAGGGAGGGAGAGGGAGGGAGAGAGAGAGGGAGAGGGAGGGAGAGGGAGAGAGAGAGAGAGAGAGAGAGATAATAAATTAGTCAATAAGAAGTCAAGATAATGGGCACATAGGATGATAGGTACATATATTGGGAGATGTGGAGCACGGGAGGGAGCAATGTAGGGTTGGACGAGGGCTCCTGGGCCCCCGCCGTGTGTCTCTGAGCGATCTATGAACACCCACTTCTCATTCAGTCCTCCCCCCCGCTCCCCTCTCTTCCTTCCTCTTCGCTTCCCTATTTCTCTGTTCCTTCCTACTTTCCTCAATATCATTACCACATTGTTTCTCTTCCTTCCGACTCTCATTGTTTATTTTGTCTATCTTAAATTTCTTCTTTCCCATCTTCCTCACCTTTTTCCCATCCCTTCCATTTCTCTCTTCCTGTCTTATCTTTCCTTCCCACTTTCTCTTTACTCCCCATTTCCCCCCCTTTCACAGTTTATCTTACTTGGCTCTCTTCCTCTTCCTTCTCACATTTCTCCCGTCTCTCACTTGTCTCCTAGCAGCCTCTCAATCTGTACTTTGTTCTTTATACCTCCTTGCGGCACATCCTAGCCTCCTTGCGGCACATCCTAGCCTCCTTGCGGCACATCCTAGCCTCCTTGCGGCGCATCCTAGCCTCCTTGCGGCGCATCCTAGCCTCCTTGCGCCGCATCCTATCCTTGCGGCTCATCTTAGCCTCCTCTCGGCACATCCTAGCCTCCTTGCGGCACATCCTAGCCTCCTTGCGCCGCATCCTAGCCTTGCGGCACATCCTAGCCTCCTTGCGGCGCATCCTAGCCTCCTAGCGGCGCATCCTAGCCTCCTAGCGGCGCATCCTAGCCTCCTTGCGGTACATCCTAGCCTCCTTGCGTCTCATCCTAGCCTCCTTGCGTCTCATCCTAGCCTCCTTGCGTCTCATCCTAGCCTCCTTGCGGCACATCCTAGCCTCCTTGCGGCACATCCTAGCCTCCTTGCGGCACATCCTAGCCTCCTTGCGGCACATCCTAGCCTTGCGGCACATCCTAGCCTCCTTGCGGCACATCCTAGTCTCCTTGCGGCATCTCCTAGCCTCCTTGCGGCACATCCTAGCCTCCTTGCGGCACATCCTAGCCTCCTTGCGGCACATCCTATCCTCCTTGCGGCACATCCTATCCTCCTTGCGGCACATCTTAGCCTCCTTGCGGCACATCTTAGCCTCCTTGCGGCACATCCTAGCCTCCTTGCGGCACCTCCTAGCCTCCTTGCGGCACATCCTAGCCTCCTTGCGGCACATCCTAGCCTCCTTGCGCCGCATCCTAGCCTTGCGGCACATCCTAGCCTCCTTGCGGCGCATCCTAGCCTCCTAGCGGCACATTCTAGCCTCCTTGCGTCTCATCCTAGCCTTGCGGCACATCTTAGCCTCCTTGCGGCACATCTTAGCCTCCTTGCGGCACATCTTAGCCTCCTTGCGTCTCACCCTAGCCTCCTTGCGGCGCATCCTAGCCTCCTTGCGGCACATCTTAGCCTCCTTGCGGCGCATCCTAGCCTCCTTGCGTCTCATCCTAGCCTCCTTGCGTCTCACCCTAGCCTCCTTGCGGCGCATCCTAGCCTTCTTGCGTCTCACCCTAGCCTCCTTGCGTCTCACCCTAGCCTTCTTGCGTCTCACCCTAGCCTCCTTGCGTCTCACCCTAGCCTCTTTGCGTCTCATCCTAGCCACCTTGCGTCTCATCCTAGCCACCTTGCGTCTCATCCTAGCCACCTTGCGTCTCATCCTAGCCACCTTGTGTCTCATCCTAGCCTCCTTGCGGCGCATCCTAGCCTCCTTGCCTCACATCCTAGCCTCCCCGCTCATCAAGGTGTGTGTCTAAGGAAGTCTAACTTGCTCAACAAACGTCTCATCAAGTCTTAAAGGTGTTTTTTCTGGTAGTGGCGTGATGAGGGTGGTAGTGGTGGTGGTGGGGGGGGGGGTGGTTGTAGTAGTAGTAGTAGTGGTGGTGGTGGGGGGGGTGGTTGTAGTAGTAGTAGTAGTAGTGGTGGTGGTGGGGGGGGGGTTGTGGTGGGGGGGTGGTAGTGGTTGTAGTGGTAGTTGTGGTGGTAGTTGTGGTAGTAGTGGTGGTGGGGGGGGGTGGTAGTGGTTGTAGTGGTAGTTGTGGTAGTAGTGGTGGTGGGGGGGGTGGTTGTGGTGGGGGGGGTGGTAGTGGTTGTAGTGGTAGTTGTGGTAGTGGGGGGGGGGGTTGTAGTAGTAGTAGTAGTGGTGGTGGTGGTGGGGGGGCGGGGGGTTGTAGTAGTTGAAGTGAAAGAAATGGTGATTTCAGTAGTAGTGATAATTCCATTAGTATTGATCACCAGCATCAATTTGGTGTTGATCAATAGCATCAATTTGGTATTGATCAACGGCATCAATTTGGCATTGATCAACAGCATCAATATGGCATTGATCAACATCAATTTGGTATCTATCAAGAACATCAATTTGGTATTGATCAACAGCATCAATTTGGCGTTGATCAACGGCATCAATTTGGCGTTGATCAACGGCATCAATTTGACATTGACCAACATCAATTTAATATTGATCAACATCAATTTAATATTGATCAACATCAATTTAATATTGATCAACATCAATTTGGTACTGAGCTCCAAATGTTGCTCCTTATCCTCCCTTAATTGTCAGTCTGTTCACTCCTGCGGTCACAACACCACTAAACTGATATGTATTAAAGTGCCCGAACCTAACCTACCTACAGACCCATGAAGAGAAAACGGGGACATAAAGTCAACATTTTTGCGACCCGCTTGTTATTTTTAGTACACCAGTTTTTTTTTTTTTTTTTTAAGGGTCAATATTACCTTTAATACGTCAAAATACGATGTACTATTTAAGGTTTGAAATTCTAAGGATTTAAAGGTCGTGTTGGTACCCCTTATAATCGTCGTTTAGGCTTGAACTTTATTTATTTATTTATATATATATTTTTTTTGGGGGGGGGGCCTTACGTGTCATCTTTATTACTGGATTAAAGTCTGCCATTATCAGGTTTTGTTTTTGTTGGTCTGTCTTTATTACTGCTCGTCACGGGGTTGTCCTTGTTATTAATTAGTTAAATGCTATAATTAGCGTGATACAGGAGTGAGTAGCCTGTCCACGCTTGGAGACGGGACTGGATCACGTGATGTATCTCGCCTTGCTTAATTAAGTTCACATAACAAAGCTCTTTGCAATTCACAGGTATTATATATATATATATATATATATATATATATATATATATATATATATATATATATATATATGTCGTACCTAGTAGCCAGAACTCACTTTTCAGCCTACTATTCAAGGCCCGATTTGCCTAATAAGCCAAGTTTTCCTGAATTAATATATTTACTATAATTTTTTTCTTATGAAATGATAAAGCAACCCTTTTCTCTATGTATGAGGTCAATTTTTTTTTATTGGAGTTAAAATTAACGTAGATATATGACCGAACCTAACCAACCATACCTAACCTAACCTAACCTATATTTATAGGTAAAGTTAGGTTAGGTAGCCAAAATAAGCTAGGTTAGGTTAGGTAGGTTAGGTAGACGAAAAAACATTAATTCATGAAAACTTGGCTTATTAGGCAAATCGGGCCTTGAATAGTAGGCTGAGAAGTGCGTTCTGGCTATTAGGTACGACATATATATATATATATATATATATATATGACAATGTCAGACCACGGAGGAAAATGAAACAGGAATTTCCTTAAGTACTTTCGTATATTAAATACATCTTCAGAATTGATTCCTTCTGAAGATGTATATATATATATATATATATATATATATATATATATATATATATATATATATATATATATATATATATATATATATATATATATATATAATATTACTGGTGTATACTGGCAGCAGGTTTTCTTTTAAATATATATATCATTGAATATGACCGCATATTCTGTATTTACTATTTTCTGATTTAGGGCTTCTATCCCTCTAACTATTTTTCTAGCATCAGGCTTAGCTGAAAGAGAAGTTCTCCTAAACTCATGTTCCTTATTTTAAGGTGAAGAAAAAAGTGAATTACTATAGAGTGTATTACATATAATTATATACATATAATTATACATATACACACATGTATATGAGGGGCTATGAGGGAGGATCCAAAAGGTCCTCATGACTATGTAGTTTCCACTCACAAACCTCCACCAAAGAAATATGATAAATGAAGTAAAAGATGAGAAAACAGAAAACACACATTTGTACTCACAATATTCGTGTCCAACAACAGTGACTGTCACATAAACATACAAGTGTTTATTTTAATATACATCACAAGTCATAAATAATTACTTGTTATTACTTGGTAGTTTAACTATTGTTAATACATTGTGTAGATTTACAGAGTTGTGTTTAAAGTCAAAATATCACAACAAGCAAACATGAAGAAACTGATTTGAGGTTGAGCCTAAGGCCTAACATGCTCTGGAGGGTTATTAAGATAACATGCTCTGGAGGGTTATTAAGATAACATGCTCTGGAGGGTTATTAAGATAACATGCTCTGGAGGGTTATTAAGATAACATGCTCTGGAGGGTTATTAAGATAACATGCTCTGGAGGGTTATTAAGTACTCAAACAATGGCTCACTGATCAATTATCAAGAATACTTCAGTCTTGAGTATAGTTCAGCACTAAATTCTAAGTGTATATACAGCGAGAAGTTGGATATATACCTCTGTTTATCCCGTGATATACTGTGCATATATACCTCCCATGTATATCCCGTGATATACATGGTATACATTTGCTATAAATGTGTATCTAAATAAGATAATAACTGTCCATAGTTGAAGGTCAGATGCTTGCCGCTAGTATACCAAATTTTCAAAGGTGGCTGTCAGGCTGGTCAAGGTCTGCTCTATTGGCATAATTTTAGAGATGCCGGCTCCCACAGCGACCCTCGTGAAGTCGATAGAGATGAAATGGTGGACAAAATCATGCATTTCATTATGTTATTCAGAACAAGCAAATATATCATGTTTTGATGGCATATTTGGGCAAACTGTCCTCTTAAAAAGAACGTTGCTTTTGGCCGTTTACCCGTATGGCCGAATTTGGACGTAATTTGAAAATGAAAATAAATTTGGGATTTTTTTTTTTTTCAACAACAGTAAGTTAAGGGTCCTCTGATAGGTTAGGTGGACAGGAAATTCTCATAAAGTTTCAAAACGTTATGAAAAACGTTAATTTAAAGTGTCCTCTTCTAACCTCTGCGCGTACGCCGGACGACTCAAATAGAAAACGGAACAGAACGTCACTTTTGTGAGTCGATTTCATTTCAAATTACGTCCAAATTTAGCCATATCGCGCATACGAGCGAAAAGTGACGTTATTTTTAAGAGGACGGGTTGATTTCTCACTCTGGGGTCGACCTGGGTACGCTGGGTCTGCTCTCTCATGTTTTGCGAGCTTCCTGTTTGCAGACCAACAGCTAGAACTCTCTTCCAAACTTTCCCTTTTTTTTGTTCCTATTTTCTTTTCAACTGTCTTCTCAACTTTTGGGGCACATGTGTTCCCTTTCTCAGGGTTTTAGGCTCCCTGGTTTATCTTCTGTGGTTGTTAACCTCTGCTTGTTTAGTCATTACTGACCGTCTTCTGTGATTAGGTTCGAGTAGGTTATCTTGAGGTTATCTTGAGTTGATTTCGGGGCTTTAGTGTCCCCGCGGCCCGGTCCTTGACCAGGCCTCCACCCCCAGGAAGCAGCCCGTGACAGCTGACTAACACCCAGGTACCTATTTACTGCTAGGTAACAGGGGCATTCAGGGTGAAAGAAACTTTGCCTATTTGTTTCTGCCTCGTGCGGGAATCGAACCCGCGCCACAGAATTACGAATCCTGCGCGCTATCCACCAGGCTACGAGGCCCTGGTTATATTGAGTATTATATATTATTATAACCGAGTAGGTTATATTGATTACGCAGGCGATGGGTCACAATAACGTGGCTGAAGTATGTTGACCAGACATACTTCTGGTCACTAGAAGGTGAAGGGACGACGACGTTTCGGTCCGTCCTGGACCATTCTCAAGTCGATTGCGATCAATATATTGATTATTTATTTTTTTATATTTTTAACATATCTTAGTTGTGGCAGTTGTTCCTATAGCAGTAAATAGGTACCTGGGAGTTAGACAGCTGCTACGGGCTGCTTCCTGGGTGTGTGTAACAAAATCGAGGCCTGGTCGAGGACCGAGCCGCGGGGACGCTAAGCCCCGAAATCATCTCAAAATAACCATGGTAGTTACTCATATATTCCAGTCCTTCCTTCCATTCATCATCTATTTCTATACCTTCTGTTTCTGCTGTCACTTTTGGCCACTGACCAGCGGCCAGATTCACGAAGCAGTTACGCAAGCACTTACGAACCTGTACATCTTTTCTCAATCTTTGGCGGTTTTGTTTACAATTATTAAACAGTTAATGAGCTCCGAAGCACCAGGAGGCTGTTTATAACAATAACAACAGTTGATTGGCAAGTTTTCATGCTTGTAAACTGTTTAGTAAATATAACCAAAGCCGTCAAAGATTGAGGAAAGATGGACAGGTTCGTAAGTGCTTGCGTAACTGCTTCGTGAATCTGGCCCCAGAGTCTTTGTTTCTTTAGCTATTTCTTTAGCTTTAGTTGCGGTAATTCGTCTTCCATGTCTGCTCTTCTCTCCTTGCACCTCATGCTTATTTCCTCTGCTTCATCCAGTCGCCTCTAGTCTTCTCCAGCAGCTTTCTCAATATTTTCAGTTTCTTCTGTTTGTACATCTGAAAATAGATGTACAATCGTAATATTTTATGATGGAAATCATATTTTGTTATGTCCTCATTTCTGTCTTCTATCCCACCTTTCCATGTTGTGTGTCCTCAGTGTTCTAATTGTAGTGCTTTAAATCACAGAGAGAGAGAGAGAGAGAGAGAGAGAGAGAGAGAGAGAGAGAGAGTGGGAGAGAGAGGAGGAGGGAGGGGAGGGAGAGAAGAGAAAAGAGAGAAAAGAGAAAAAAGAGAGAAGAGAGAAGAGAGAGAGAGAGAAGAGAGAGAAAAGAGAAAAAAGAGAGAAGAGAGAAGAGAGAGAGAGAAGAGAGAGTGAGTGGGAGAGAGAGAGGAGTGAGTGGAGAGAGAAGAGAGTGTGTGAGAGAGAGAGAGGAGTGAGTGGTGAGAGAAGAGAGAGAGAGAGAAGAGTGAGTGGAGAGAGAAGAGAGAGTGTTTGAGAGAGAGAGAGAGAGTGGATAAGAGTGGCCAATGCTTGCTCTCTAACCTACTCATATTCAAGAAATAACATAAAACTCACTAATTGTGGGTTGCTGTAATTACTAGCCGAGGTAAGCTTGGCTAGTTACAGTTAGAACATTACACCCAATGATGAATCTTAGAGCTTCTCATGTTGCAAATGGAAGAGATGAGTTTGCAATAACCTAATGTCCAGTGTTGTTGAGTTGCTGATGATGAAATGTGACTCTTCAGTGACCATAAAGGGACACATACTGAAGCTAGCAGGCAAGGCAGCAAGGAAACTTACATCGCTGGTACCTTCTCGACAGCAGTGGTTGCAAAACATCATTTGGAACACAAGTTAATATTCACTTTTGACTGCACCGCTCTCCTTGATGGCTTCCTTTTCCCACTCATTAATCTGACTTCTGGCAGATAGTAAATAAAAAAAATTGCAAATGAAATCTCAGTACAATACTGAAAATTTGCTGATAAAATAATATGGAACTGATTATACAGTCAAGTTGGTATAGTCAATGATGATCGCTTCTGCTAATTAATGTTATAAGAATAATCCTTAGTAATCCTAAGTAATCCTAAGTCAAATCCTGCGTCGATATCTTGATAATGCAATACCTCTCAATACAGCACGGGTTAACAACCACTCATACAACAAAATATTGTATTCGCTGAAAGAAATAGAACAAATACAACTTGTGTTTCCACGGAGGGCCTTAATTACTGGATATATTAATTATGTTGACGATTCAAAAATTATAATTCCGAGTGATTTGAATTACTGAAGTTCTTAATGAGGCAACTGTCGTTAGAGCTGATTAGTCCTTATTTAATTAGCCAATGACCAGCTGTTAATGATGCCCGTGCTGATTAATATCAGAATGCTCATTACTAGTCATTTGTCGCAGGTAAAGTTTGGGCTTTATCAGAGATGATAACGACCGAAACGACGTCGTTGTGAGTCGCTCACAATGTCGTTCAGTTGTGAGTTGGATATAAACTCTTCAGCTATATATAGCTGAAGAGTTTAGCTATATATAGCTATATATAGCTAACTCTTCAGCTAAATATAGCTGAAGAGTTTATATAAACTATATAAAGCTATATAAACTATGTATATATTGTGACGGTAACGCGTTGATGTTCGGCTGTTTAAGGCTAGGGGTATGGCCTCGTCACATAGTTATAAAAAAAAAGAAAAAACTGGAACTTCGTCTGTGGTAAGGTAAGGAGAAGACACACAAAACACAAGTAAATTTTAACAATGAAATTTTAATTACGTTAAATAAATCAAAACATGAAAAAATGGACAAACAAATTCTTATAATAAAATCAATCAATCAAAATAATGAGAATAATTAAATGACACAATGAAAAGTTACGTTAAGATAAAATAACAAGAAGTGCAACACAAAAGTAAATGGGAGGTGCTGGAATATTGGCTTTAAGCTATCACCTCTCTCAGTATACGCTAACGTCTAGCCGGGAGGAGTGATAACTACGAAAGCACTGAACATTCTGAGGTCTGAGGTCGTGGCGACCCCAGACATCAAGTAGTATGGGGGGGCGAGTGCAGGTGCAGCCAGACCGGCGACCAATCAGCGGGCCCGGTAGCGATCAACGAGTAGTTTGGCGGTTTGAGTCTGAACAGGTGTCTCTGGCGGCAACGTTTTGCACTCTGGCAAGCCTTGCTGGTGTTGTTGTCGTTGTTGGACATTTCTTCCATAGTAGTTTTATATAACCACAACGACGTAATTGTGGAGGGAAGAGCAGGCTCAATCTCTTGAAGGAGATTATCGTCACAACTCTCCCCCGAAGCCTGCGGTTCTGGAAGAAGTACGTCGTTATGTGGTGGAGTAATGGATGGAGTCGCTTCTACTTCATAAACTCTGGAGAGATCATGGGCTAAGATGTTGTCAGACTCTTGGTATAGCGTGTCTCCAGGTTGAATTTCTGCAGGTAGCAAGCCCATAGTAGAAGATGTTGAGATGAGAAGGGGGCGTGCTGCAGGAGGTGTAGGGTGGTGAGGTCCGTGTTGATGGTGGACCGAGCACTTTTCAGGGGTGGAGTGAAGTGCTGAAGCTTCAGGATGAGGAAGAGTAGCTCCTTGCCAATTGTTCCGTAGATCCTTGTAGCAGTAGTCGCTGACAGGTGTATTCTTCTCGCCTCGTTGCTGCATCACGACACCACCAACGTCGGTACCCCTAGCGTCGACATGGAGGATGAAGGGTTTATCTGACGAGGTGAGAGTGGAATTAGAAGAGGGCAAAGGAGCACGATTATTATCCTGAAAGCATTTGGGAAGATCATTAAGGATTTCGGAATTAGAAAGCGCTGACTCCTTGTCAGTGCTTTCGGGAGGAGAAGCTGGGAAGGTCTCACTGTGGATGTAGGGTTCTGTGAAGGTAGAACAATTAGTCAAGACAGTGGGAGGAGTACCATTATATTGCTTCAGGAGGTTGACGTGGCACAGCTGGGTCTTCCGCCGCCTATCTGGAGTCTCTATGACGTAGTTGTTGTTGCTTCTGCACTCTTTGACGCAGTAGGGTCCTGAAAACCTGTTTTGTAAAGGTGAACCTGGGATAGGGAAATAGGCAAGGACGAAGTCTCCCGGCTTGAATTTTCTTACTTTGCTGGTCTGGTCGTAATGAGTCTTCATTCTCACCTGGGCTTTCAATAGATTATCATGGGCAAAGCGGTGGACTCTCTAGAATGTGTTGAAGGTTTTGAAGAAACTGGGGCACATTCTGATGCTCACTGAAGGTGGCATCTCTGAGAGAGTGTTTGAAAGCCTTAAGGGGAGTACGGCACTTACGGCCGTAGAGCATCTCATAAGGAGATACTCCTAGGGACTCATTGGGGAGACTTCTGAAAATACACATTATAAGGTCAATCTGCTTATCCCAATCCTTCGAGGTTTCACTACAAAACTTTTTTAAGAGTGCTTTGATGGTCTGATGACTACGTTCAAGAGAACCCTGTGAAGCAGGATGATAGGGGCTGGACAATACCTGTTTGATGTTGAACTCCTCCAGTGTCCTTTTGAAGAGATCACTGGTGAAGTTGGTGCCACAGTCACTTTGAATCTCCCTGGGAAATCCGTATTGAGTGAAGATCTTCAATAGATGTTTTATAACCGTAGCAGCCGTGATGTTCTTCACTGGAACTGCTATGGGAAATCTGGTGGTAGGACACAGGATGGTTAGGATGTAGGCGTTACCTGAACTGGTCCGAGGTAAAGGACCAACACAGTCTATTATGAGTCTGTGGAAAGGTTCCGCAGGCACCTGTATGGGAATCAGTGGTGCTCTGGGAATGGAGACGTTCGGTTTGCCTGCCATCTGACATGTATGACACTGTTTTACGTACTGTTTGACGTTATTTACCATACCTGGCCAGTAGTAGTCTTGGCGAATCCCATGGTAAGTCTTGTTGAAGCCGTAGTGGGAGAATGCTCCGTGGGCCAGGTGTAGAATAGTGGGCCGCAGGCTGGTGGGAATCACAAGTTGTTCGATGTTGGCCCAATCGTCCTCCTCCTTCAGTTTACTGGGTCTATATCTGCGGTAGAGTAAGTTGTTCTCTAGGAAGAACCCAGGAATACTGTCGGGTTGAGTCTCAGCCTGGAAAAACAATGGTGTTAAAGTAAGATCTTCCCTCTGCAACTTACGGAACTCCAACTTGGTCAGATGCGGGGGTAGTTTCTGAGGGTCTTGAGGGACAGCGGTAGCAGTAGAGTCAGCTGGCTGTGGACGTGCGGCTTGTGCACGGGTGGTCACGAGAACCGGAGGAGAAACTTCATCACTCTCTTGAACCTCTGCTGGAACATACTCAAGAATAGGGTTTATTGGCACAGAGTTACACACCTGGGGTTTGTCCATGACGATCAGGTTGGTCGGTTGCAGGTCTTCTGCCAAGTCGTTGCCTAGGAGAAGTTGCACTCCAGGCATGGGAAAAGGCTTTTCCCTGACGGCGACTTGGACTTCCCCGTTCACGTAGGGACAATCCAGGTGGACTCTGGCGAGAGGGTATGGAGTGGTAGCAGTGAGGTCAGTGATGAAGACTGTTTCTCCGGTGTAGACGATGTTGGGCACAGCCGACTTCAAGATGATCGATTGTAGAGCCGCTGTGTCCCTCAAGATCTTCAATTTGAAACGTCCCTCCGGATTTGAACCGTTGGCAGAGACAGTTCCAGTATACAGGTGGTTACTGAAAAGAGAAAGATCATTAACATCAACACCAACATTCATCACAGGCTTACCGGACTTAGGAGGAGTTGGTTTGGGTCTTTGTTGGTCAGTGGTTCCCTTGTATTGAGACTTACCACACTTGTCTATGGTATGTCCATAGAGTCTACAATACTTGCAGTACAGTTGTGAACCAGCTTGATCGGGGCTCACCTTCTCGTAACTGTACCACGACTTCTTACTGGAGGATGGTTCGGGTGTCAGCCGGTGGATGAGGCTGTAAGTGTCAGCCGACTTAGCACACTTCAGGTAGTCGGTTTCTTCTTTATCTGCTAAGTAGAGGCGGACAGGAGGCGGCACACGTCTCAAGAATTCTTCAACAAGCATCAGGTTGACGAGTTCTGTAAAAGTAGAGACATGTGCTGCTTCCAGCCATTTCATGAAATACCTCCGTTTCGTGTTAGCAAACTCGAGGAAGGTAGTGGTACTTGCCTTCAGGTGGTCACGGAATTTCCTTCTATAACTTTCAGTAGAGAGGAGGTAGGCGTCCAACACTGCTTGTTTCAGAGTGTGGTAGTCATTCTCAGACGCCAAAGTACTGAGTGTGACTGCAGCTCTACCTGTAAGATGGACTCTGAGAAGTGTGGCCCATTGGTCGACAGGCCAACTGAGTTGATTAGCAAGGGTTTCAAAGGTGGTAAAGAACACATCAACTTCTGCTTCTACAAAGGATGGCATTAACTTACTTGCATGTGATATATTAAAACTGACGGGAAGATTGGCAGTAGCTTGCTGGCGTTGAGTGAAGTGGGAAGTTTCCAAGGCGATTTCACGTTGACGACACTCTAGAGCCAGAGTTGCTTGTTGCTTGTCATGTTCGCGTTGTATTTCCAACTCGCGTTGTTTGGTTTCAAGCTGTACGCGTTCCCGCTCCTGGAGTGCTTCAAGCTGTACTCGTTCACTTTCACGGAGTAATGCGACCTCACGTTCGTGTTCTTCTCTCCTCAAAGCGGCTTCGCGTTCGTGTTCTTCCCTCCGTATGGCAGCTGTTCGTTCTTCAATCTTGGCCAGCTCTAGTTTGAGTTTCAGCGTTGCCAAATCAGTTTTTTCTGCAATATAGTAAGTTTCATGAGTTTCAGAGTCTATCTTACCTTGCTCTAAATAGTAATCCAGCAACAGGTTGTGTAGGTCATTTTTGTTGGCTTGGTAGGGAACTTCTAGTTGATACTCATGTGCAAGAGTTTGTAATTCAGTCTTCTTGGCACGACTTAAAGTCCCTATTTCACCTGCTGGATTTGTACGGAAAGCTTGGAGACGAAACATGGTGAAATTAGCAAATAAAGGTACACGAATATTCAATAGTGAATGTCAGAAACAGGACAACGTGGCAACTGGTACCTATCCTGTGAGATCTTTAACAATTAAAGTTAAGTAAAAGATGTTAAATGATTAAATTAAATCAAGGGCGCAGGAAATCTTGTACCCGGTACTCATGTAAGAGGATAAGGGCAAGAAAATCCTACTAACAAATGAAACAGTTTCGAAAACAAATGAAACAGTTAAATGCTTCAAAAGTAAAATTGGTAGTCCAAGGATGTAGGCATACCTTGCCACGTCTCTATAGGACATAAAGCAAGTTTTTTCTACTGAATTTAATATGATACTTACAGAATTAGCGAACTTTTGTGCTCTGAAAAAATAAGCCAATTCCCTACCGTTGTATGTATCATCATCTCTGACTGACGTGTAGGGGTACGAGGTGTCAACTGGTGGCGAGAACTGCTGCTGAGGTCCCAATTCAGCAACTAAAGTTCGAGCTAGAGGAACTATGGCCCTCTTTGTTCTCCTACAGTCAGATTGCAGAAGATTGGGTACTCTTGACCCGGGGCAGACCACAGTACCAGGGTACCAATATGATGATCTGTCAGAATGAGAAATATTCAAGGGACATAGATGGTAAACACGAGTAATAACACGGAGGGAGAGATGACCAATTAAGAGTATGACTGCGGCCTACAGTCACCACGTAATCCAAAGTTGTCTCACCTTCACTATATGTTACTCTCGTAATGCACAATACACCGCACCTTATAAAAAATGAAATTGAATATGAAAAATAGTAAAGCTACGTTAACAAAGTTAAATACGCTTACCATAAATTACCACTTGGCACCAGTACCTGAGTGAAGCTCCTAGGACAGGCCCCCATATAACTTGTGACGGTAACGCGTTGGTGTTCGGCTGTTTAAGGCTAGGGGTATGGCCTCGTCACATAGTTATAAAAAAAAATAGAAAACTGGAA
The DNA here is from genome assembly GCF_040958095.1 of Procambarus clarkii. NCBI lineage: Eukaryota > Metazoa > Arthropoda > Malacostraca > Decapoda > Cambaridae > Procambarus > Procambarus clarkii. Next base: position 25,009,174 of record NC_091225.1, read on the forward strand.
CGTCGTCTGTGGTAAGGTAAGGAGAAGACACACAAAACACAAGTAAACTTTAACAATGAAATTTTAATTACGTTAAATAAATCAAAACATGAAAAAATGGACAAACAAATTCTTATAATAAAATCAATCAATCAAAATAATAAGAATAATTAAATGACACAATGAAAAGTTACGTTAAGGCAAAATAACAAGAAATGCAACACAAAAGTAAATGGGAGGTGCTGGAATATTGGCTTTAAGCTACCACCTCTCTCAGTACACGCTAACGTCTAGCTGGGAGAAGTGATAACTACGAAAGCACTGAACATTCTGAGGTCTGAGGTCGTGGCGACCCCAGACATCAAGTAGTATGGGGGGGCGAGTGCAGGTGCAGCCAGACCGGCGACCAATCAGCGGGGCCGGTAGCGATCAACGAGTAGTTTGGCGGTTTGAGTCTGAACAGGTGTCTCTGGCTGCAACGTTTTGCGCTCTGGCAAGCCTTGCTGGTGTTGTTGTCGTTGTTGGACATTTCTTCCATAGTAGTTTTATATAACCACAACGACGTAATTGTGGAGGGAAGAGCAGGCTCAATCTCTTGAAGGAGATTATCGTCACAATATATATATATATATATATATATATATATATATATATATATATATATATATATATATATATATATATATATATATATATATATATATATATATATGAGAGCTTGCGCCAGTTTACACTACTACTACTGAGTCTGGTGGAGAATGTATCTTTATCTGTCGGAAGTTAGGGGTTCAGGGTGAATGGTCTGTGGTACGGAACGAACATAGGCTCGTCGGGTTAGGCCTAAGACAATAATGAATAATGGGTCTATAATGAAATTGGGAATGTGATTTCCGTAAAATATAAAATAGAACAAAGATGAAGTCTAGGGTAGCTGCACTAATGCAGATGTACCTCATAACTTAATAATAAAAAAAAAAAAAAAAGTTGAATTAGATATAGGTATCCCCATCTCTGCTGTCAAAACTGTATTGGTCCAAATACAATACAGTTTGGACCAATACAATACAATAGACTGTGCGACACAGTGGTTGTCAGGATCAGGTTGGGTTACCGTTACCTGTGGCAGGTGGCTGCATGTGACGGGTCTCCCAATCCTGAGCACTCCAGTTGCAAACTCTGTGAGCAGGAACTGCGGCATGATCTCCCACACTACATCACCGAATGCCCAGTTATTAGACCTTTCAGACCAGTTGGCATGAGGTACCTGGAGCTTTGCAATCACTTTATTACCTCTCGTGTTCTTGAGGATATCCTCATAATGCTCCCAGAGTTTGCCAGTGCAGACTACAGATAACATGGCCTTCTATGACTAACCATCCTGTGTGATGGGGATGTTGAACATTACGTAGGTAACATACAAGACCGTAGCTCTTGACACACACTGCACTACCCTTCATATAGTCCAGGGCAGCTGTACAAAGGCAGTTGTACATAAATTTGTTTATAAAGAATTGCTCGAAAGCGATCAACTGAATTCATTCAGGTCACGGTGATGAAAATAGTGAGTAGGGAAGATGGTTATGATGATGATGAGTGTATTCAGTGAGGATAGTATGTTAGAAATAGATATAGATAAAGATACATATCTTTAAGTAGATTCTCTCTCTCTCTCTCTCTCTCTCTCTCTCTCTCTCTCTCTCTCTCTCTCTCTCTCTCTCTCTCTCTCTCTCTCTCTCTCGAGATAAAGAGAGGAGAGAGGCATGTAGACGGACTCAAGCAACTCCAGGTACCCTCCCCCCTTCCCCCCTCCCTTCTCCCCCCCTTCCCCCCTCCCCCCTTCCCCCCCTTCTCCCCCCCTTCCCCCCCTTCTCCCCCCCTTCCCCCCCCTTCTCCCCCCCTTCTCCCCCCATTCCCCCCCCCTTCCCCCCCGCCCATCCCCGAAGTACACATATCAGTAATCTTTGTCTCAATTACATGAATCAAACAAAAAAAATATATTTTATAGACCTTCATCTTATTTTTGTAGGTAAGACGAACGGCCTGAATGGAGGAGGAGCTACTCAGACAATTGCTTCGTGACAGGTGAGTACAAGACTCACCTGAGTTCGGTACTGTGCTGAGTACTTGAGGCTACTTATTGCTCGTGTAAGACTCTTGATGTACACAACTTGCAACAAGTATAAAGGGAAAGTGTATTGCAAACACACACCCACCCACACACACACACACACACACACACACACACACACACACACACACACACACACACACACACACACACACACACACACACACACACACACACACAATCAACACCAGTTGATTGACGGTTGAGAGGCGGGACCAAAGAGCCAGAGCTCAACCCCCCCAAGCACAATTAGGTGAGTACACACACACACACACACACACACACACACACACACACACACACACACACACACACACACACACACACACACACACACACCGTAACAGCCCCTTGTGTTATCTTTTTACAACTTGTTACAGAAGCTGTTTCATCTTGTTATAAAGTAATTTATGACGTGTTAGAAAGTTGTTACAATTTGATAGGTACTTGTTACTGCTTGTTAGAAGGTGTTGCAAGTTGTTCGAATGTTGTTGCAACGTGGTAGTTTCGTCGTGAGGTTGGTGAACATTCCTTGATGTTCATGAATAGTGACGTAATGGTTGAGGGGAGCACAAAGTTGTTGGCAACGATGTTGAGAAAATATTGCTTTGTTGACAATGATGTTCAGTAGAGCAGAGTAATTTTTTACTCTGAAGGATTTGAAAATTGAATTGTTATTCATCCTGTGAGTGAACACACCGCCATAGTGAGAGTATTGGGCAGCGTCACTCATCCTGTGAGTGGACACATCGCCATAGTGACAGTACTGGGCAGCGCCACTCATCCTGTGAGTGGACACACCGCCATAGTGAGAGTATTGGGCAGCGTCACTCATCCTGTGAGTGGACACACCGCCATAGTGACAGTATTGGGCAGCGCCACTCATCCTGTGAGTGGACACACCGCCATAGTGAGAGTATTGGGCAGCGCCACTCATCCTGTGAGTGGACACACCGCCATAGTGACAGTATTGGGCAGCGTCACTCATCCTGTGAGTGGACACACCGCCATAGTGACAGTATTGGGCAGCGTCACTCATCCTGTGAGTGGACACACCGCCATAGTGACAGTATTGGGCAGCGCCACTCATCCTGTGAGTGGACACACCGCCATAGTGAGAGTATTGGGCAGCGTCACTCATCCTGTGAGTGGACACACCGCCATAGTGAGAGTATTGGGCAGCGTCACTCATCCTGTGAGTGAACACACCGCCATAGTGAGAGTATTGGGCAGCGTCACTCATCCTGTGAGTGGACACACCGCCATAGTGACAGTATTGGGCAGCGTCACTCATCCTGTGAGTGGACACACCGCCATAGTGACAGTATTGGGCAGCGTCACTCATCCTGTGAGTGAACACACCGCCATAGTGAGAGTATTGGGCAGCGTCACTCATCCTGTGAGTGGACACACCGCCATAGTGACAGTATTGGGCAGCGTCACTCATCCTGTGAGTGGACACACCGCCATAGTGACAGTATTGGGCAGCGTCACTCATCCTATGAGTGGACACACCGCCATAGTGACAGTATTAGGCAGCGTCACTCATCCTGTGAGTGGACACACCGCCATAGTGACAGTATTTAAGCAGCGCCACTCATCCTGTGAGTGGACACACTGCCATAGTGACAGTATTGGGCAGCGTCACTCATCCTATGAGTGGACACACCGCCATAGTGACAGTATTAGGCAGCGTCACTCATCCTGTGAGTGGACACACCGCCATAGTGACAGTATTGGGCAGCGCCACTCATCCCGTGAGTGGACACCGCCATAGTGACAGTATTGGGCAGCGCCACTCATCCCGTGAGTGGACACCGCCATAGTGACAGTATTGGGCAGCGCCACTCATCCCGTGAGTGGACACCGCCATAGTGACAGTATTGGGCAGCGCCACTCATCCTGTGAGTGGACACACCGCCATAGTGACAGTATTGGGCAGCGCCACTCATCCTGTGAGTGGTCACACCGCCATAGTGACAGTATTAGGCAGCGCCACTCATCCTGTGAGTGGACACACCGCCATAGTGAGAGTATTGGGCAGCGCCACTCATCCTGTGAGTGGACACACCGCCATAGTGACAGTATTGGGCAGCGCCACTCATCCTGTGAGTGAACACACCGCCATAGTGACAGTATTGGGCAGCGCCACTCATCCTGTGAGTGGACACACACCGCCATAGTGACAGTATTAGGCTGCGCCACTCATCCTTTGAGTGGACACACCGCCATAGTGAGAGTATTGGGCAGCGCCACTCATTCTGTGAGTGGACACACCGCCATAGTGACAGTATTGGGCAGCGCCACTCATCCTGTGAGTGGACACACCGCCATAGTGACAGTATTGGGCAGCGCCACTCATCCTGTGAGTGGACACACCGCCATAGTGAGAGTATTGGGCAGCGCCACTCATCCTGTGAGTGGACACACCGCCATAGTGAGAGTATTGGGAAGCGCCACTCATCCTGTGAGTGGACACACCGCCATAGTGACAGTATTGGGCAGCGCCACTCATCCTGTGAGTGGACACACCGCCATAGTGACAGTATTGGGCAGCGCCACTCATCCTGTGAGTGGACACACCGCCATAGTGACAGTATTGGGCAGCGCCACTCATCCTGTGAGTGAACACACCGCCATAGTGACAGTATTGGGCAGCGCCACCCATCCTGTGAGTGGACACACCGCCATAGTGAGAGTATTGGGCAGTGCCACTCATCCTGTGAGTGGACACACCGCCATAGTGACAGTATTGGGCAGTGCCACTCATCCTGTGAGTAAACACACCGCCATAGTGACAGTATTGGGCAGCGCCACTCATCCTGTGAGTGGACACACCGCCATAGTAACAGTATTGGGCAGCGCCACTCATCCTGTGAGTGGACACACCGCCATAGTGACAGTATTGGGCAGTGCCACTCATCCTGTGAGTGGACACACCGCCATAGTAACAGTATTGGGCAGCGCCACTCATCCTGTGAGTGGACACACCGCCATAGTGACAGTATTGGGCAGCGCCACTCATCCTGTGAGTGGACACACCGCCATAGTGACAGTATTGGGCAGCGCCACTCATCCTGTGAGTGGACACACCGCCATAGTGACAGTATTGGGCAGCGCCACTCATCCTGTGAGTGGACACACCGCCATAGTAACAGTATTGGGCAGCGCCACCCATCCTGTGAGTGGACACACCGCCATAGTGACAGTATTGGGCAGTGCCACTCATCCTGTGAGTGGACACACCGCCATAGTGACAGTATTGGGCAGCGCCACTCATCCTGTGAGTAAACACACCGCCATAGTGACAGTATTGGGCAGCGCCACTCATCCTGTGAGTGGACACACCGCCATAGTAACAGTATTGGGCAGCGCCACTCATCCTGTGAGTGGACACACCGCCATAGTGACAGTATTGGGCAGTGCCACTCATCCTGTGAGTGGACACACCGCCATAGTAACAGTATTGGGCAGCGCCACTCATCCTGTGAGTGGACACACCGCCATAGTGACAGTATTGGACAGCGCCACTCATCCTGTGAGTGGACACACCGCCATAGCGACAGTATTGGGCAGCGCCACTCATCTTGTGAGTGGACACACCGCCTTAGCAGCATGTACAACACTCCCCAATAGGAAGAAAACCCGCTGGGTTGTTCATCCTGTCACTTGTACCCAGACACAGCTGGGACTTGCCTAACTGTCTCAAGTGAACAGCTCCTCAAACATTCTTCTCATCTCTCATCTCCTCATTCTATTTCCCCTTTTCTCTAGTCCTACAACCTTCACTCTCCCCATTATGCTATGTAAAACTCCCATTATTTACCAACGCAGCCAACCCCCTTCATCCCCCCCCCTCTTCACTGTGACAAAATAATATCTATCCGAATTGTTTTCTGGCCGCGTGAACAGCTGATTTTGCCCGCGCAAACACGTGGTCTTGACGTAAACAAGAAACAGCGCCACCACAATAGAGCGGCTTACTAATGAACTAAGTAATTCCTCATGTTGGCACTTGCACTTGTAGGGTTATTATGTTTGCGATATCGAAGGGGAGTTCTATTATATTGGAAAATGGGGAAACAAAGAATAGATATGTTTGGGTGTGTGTGTGATAGAGCCCGGTAGGCTCAGGAACCTGTACTTCAGTTGAGACGGTTGAGAGGCGGGACCAAAGAGCCACGGAGGAGCCTCAGTTTCCCTTCTACGATTTCGCGTATGAAGTCTGCTCATAATTCATCACTCCTCCGTTCATCTCGCATCTTTTCTTCCCTAAGACTGAAATCTTTGAGGAAATTAATAAGATCCATGAGGAGGATTCGAAACCTGTGTACTCACCTAGTTGTGCTTGCAGGGGTTGAGCTCTGGCTCTTTGGTCCCGCCTCTCAACCGTGTGTGTGTGTATAAGTACTTTAAGCTTTAATTGTGGCAAATTTAAGGTCGAACTACTGACCCTCCCTCGAGTGCAACCCCGTAACAGTGGTATAACTGCCTGGAACCAGTTTTACTGTTAGGTGACCAGAGGCATTTACCCCTCCTACGATTCCTTAACGCCTCTTCATTGAGCACTTATCTTCGCACTCCCACTCTATTTCCATCTTCACTGATGGGTCTAAGTCTGCTGACGGTGTGGGCCCACTACAAGGACCCACTACATAGTAGTGGGTCCACTCTTGTTTTTCCTGACCGCACTTATATGTGTCACCTCCCTTCGGAGGCTAACGTCTTCACAGCAGAACTTTATGCTATTCTCTATGCTCTCCATCTCTTGCTTTCTCATTGTCATTCCTCCTTTGTGCTTGTAGTTGACTTTGTTGCTTGTAGCTTGTAGTGGGTCCTTTAATTAATCCTGTCCATCCGGTGGTCATCGAGATTCAACATTGGCTGTTTCTTATTTCTAGTAAATTTAAATCAGTAGAGTTTTGCTGGATTCTCAGCCATGTTGGTGTCTCTTTCAATGAGCGTGCGGATGCTGCCGCTAAGGACGCTATCCGTTCTTGTCCCATCTCCCGTAAAGGTATTCCTTATTCCGACTTTTATCCTGTTATTCATTCCTCCATCCTTGTCCGTTGGCAGGATTGTTGGTCCTCTGTGGTTGGTAACAAGCTGCGTACTCTCAAACGTAGTGTGTCCGCGTGGCCTTCCTCCTGCCACCGTAACCGGCGGTGGGAAATGCTTTGGCAAGGCTGTGGATTGGCCATACTCGCTTAACCCACGGTCACTTAATGGAGCGCCGCCCTGCTCCTTATTGTCCAAATTGCGTTGTCCCTCTCACAGTTGTGCATATCCTTGTTGAATGTCCTGACTTCCAGGACGAGCGTGTGTCTTGCTTTCCGACCGTCCCTCGCGGTCACTTGTCCCTCGATAGAATTCTTGGTGAATCGGATACTTTTGATACCGTTCGCCTTGTGCATTTTTGTTCTCGTATTGGCATTCTTGGTGATCTTTAGCGCTCTCTGATTATTCCGCACTTTGATGGTGCTACATAGCCTTCCCGGCTTGATGCCTTCTTTTGATAATTACCTAATTACCGCTCACAGGATGGGTATGGGGTGCACAATAAACTAGCTGCTTCCGGCGGCAACAATCAATGGTAGATTAGGAGGGCAGGAAGTTCTCCTAAGATTTCAAAACGTCATGAAAACCGTTAATTTAAAGTGTCCTCCCCTTACCTAAACAGAACAAGCCAGAGAACCCAAAACAGAAAACGGGACAGTAATAGCTTTCGCAAGCCGATTTCATTTTCCAGTACAGCAATTTTTAGCCATAGTGCGCATACGAGGGAAAAGCTACGTTTTTTGTAGGACAGGTTGTAGGACAGGTGGCTAGTGTAACTGAGATTACTGGGTCGATCTCTTTGAGGAGTTTGGAGGATGAAATTTGTTTATACTAGTAGACAGGAACTATCAGGGGAGAGCGCCAAAGCTACAAGGTCGGCGTTCAATCCCCGACTGTCCAAGTGGTTAAGAACCATTCCTTTCTCCCCGTCCCATCCCAAATCCTTATCCTGACCCCGTTCCCAGTGCTATATAGTAACATTGCCTCTCTTTATTTAGGTAGTAAAGTATGTCACCTGTAATTATGGACTTACCACAATGGTCAGGTCACCTACAAGACCTGACCTCAGGGTTTAAGAGCTGCGTTGAAATCTCTTGAAGGAGTAAGGTGTCTGTTAAAACTCTCGTCTATCATGCTTTGTGTGGCTCAACTCCATTTCTGTTACTGAATTATTAAATAGAACCATTAGTATTACCCCCACCCCCAACCCCCACCACCATACCCCCCCCCCCACCCCACCCCCACCTCATACTGCATCTTTCCCTCGTAATTCATCTCATTCACTCTCTTTGCCTTCTTTGCTCTTTGCCTACCCTTTCCCTTTCTTTCATCTCCTGTTCCGGATCCACCTCTGTCTTCACGTTCTGGACCCATGTTGTTTAAGATTCGCTACCTGGAACAAAAAGTTCCAAGTAGCACGGGCTATGGCGAGCCCGTAGTGTTCTGGACCCACTTGTGTACTCCCATTCTGGTTCCAATATACTGTTTGACACTAAACTTATGGGTATGCAGATCAGTATTTCTTCAGATCAGTCAACCTCTCTTCCCGCACTTGTAACAATTACCTCTGATAGGTACACTACACGCGCTAACTCCATAGAGGCACTGCTATAGAGGCTGTTACAGAGGCTCTGCTCTAGAGGCTGTTAAAGAGGCTCTGCTATAGAGGCTGTTACAGAGGCTCTGCTATAGAGGCTGTTACAGAGGCTCTGCTCTAGAGGCTGTTACAGAGGCTCTGCTATAGAGGCTGTTACAGAGGCTCTGCTATAGAGGCTGTTACAGAGGCTCTGCTATAGAGGCTGTTACAGAGGCACTGCTATAGAGGCTGTTACAGAGGCTGTTACAGAGGCTCTGCTATACAGGCTGTTACAGAGGCTCTGCTATACAGGCTGGTACAGAGGCACTGCTATAGAGGCTGTTACAGAGGCTCTGCTATACAGGCTGTTACAGAGGCTCTGCTATAGAGGCTGTTACAGAGGCTCTGCTATAGAGGCTGTTACAGAGGCACTGCTATAGAGGCTGTTACAGAGGCTCTGCTATAGAGGCTGTTACAGAGGCTCTGCTATAGAGGCTGTTACAGAGGCTCTGCTATAGAGGCTGTTACAGAGGCTCTGCTATAGAGGCTGTTACAGAGGCTCTATTCTATACGATAAAACAACTGTATTTCTAAATCAGCAGAGGTGTTACTCGTTCTCAATGTCTGTTCTCATTCCGCAGCCATCTTAGCTATTCCTCATTCCCCAGGTTTCAAGTCTCTCTCATCTCATTTGCGAACGTCATTCCATCGTTCAGACTTTTGCGTTCGTTAATGAAGTCAACAGTTACACCTGGTCTCTCCCCCTTCAGACTTTGGCTTCGAGCTCTTGAGTCCTTTCATTTGGAGTCTCTATACGAAGCCTTATACAAAGGCTCGCTTGAAAGTCTTCGCTTTCATAGAAAAAAAGACAATTTGGAAAGCCCTGATAAAGGAAAGCCTCATCAGGTCTCATTAAATCCAGGTTTTGATAGGTAGAGGGATGGTAATTATCCCCTTGCTGACAGATGGGTTTCTGGCTCCCAGGTGGACTCAGGTGGAGGGTGACTAGGGCTCCCAGGTGGACCCAGGTGGAGGGTGACTAGGGCTCCCAGGTGGACCCAGGTGGAGGGTGACTAGGGCTCCCAGGTGGACCCAGGCGGCGGGTGACTAGGACTTCCAGGTGGACCCAGGTGGAGGGTGACTAGGACTCCCAGGTGGACCCAGGTGGAGGGTGACTAGGACTCCCAGGTGGACCCAGGTGTAGGGTGACTAGGACTTCCAGGTGGACCCAGGTGGAGGGTGACTAGGGCTCCCAGGTGGACCCAGGTGGAGGGTGACTAGGGCTCCCAGGTGGACCCAGGTGGAGGGTGACTAGGACTCCCAGGTGGACCCAGGTGGACTCAGGTGTAGGGTGACTAGGACTCCCAGGTGGACCCAGGTGGAGGGTGACTAGGACTCCCAGGTGGACGTTGATGGTGTTCTGTTGATGTTGTTGATAGTGTTCTGTTGATGTTGTTGATAGTGTTCTGTTGATGTTATAGTGTTGACGTTCTGGGATATTGATGCAAGAGTGCCGTTGATGGGGACACGTTCTAATGTGGTATATATGAGATTGATAACATTTTGACTTTATTTTTATGTTTCATTTTAATAGTAAATGGGGAAAAAAAATTCAATTTTACATTCACTCGTACAGTTTTTCATAAGCATTAACTGGTTGTCCATTACTCGCGCACGTAATGGTCGATAGTTGACCATTACGTGTGAAAGAACTGTACACAGTTCTTTCTGGAGCGAAGGAACTTTGTAACGCAGTATCAACATGGGTTCAGGGATGGCAAGTCCTGCTTCACAGATTAATTGAATTCTACGACCAAGGCAACATTAATCAGGCAAGAAAGAGACGGGTGGGCAGACTGCATATTTTTGGATTGTCAGAAAGCTTTTGACACAGTATCACACGAGAGATTAGTGAAAAAGCTGGAGATGCAGGCAGGAGTGAAAGGGGAAGGTACTCCATTGGATAAGGGAGTACCTTGTCAAGCACAAGACGAAGCTGGAGAAAGTTGAGAGGTAGATGTGATTTGGTGGAGGCTGACTCCATACACAGTTTCAAATGTAGATATGATAGAGCCCAGTAGGCTCAGGAACCTGTACACCAGTTGACTTGACAGTTGAGAGGCGGGACCAAAGAGCCGAAGCTCAATCCCCGCAAGCACAACTAGATAAGTACAAAGGGAGTACACACTTCATCTCAGAATGGCGAGGGATGATGTATCAAGAAAGACTGAAAGAATCTGACGACCCTGTTGCGGTTCCGGGTTCGATCTCCGGTGGAGGCGGAGACAAATGGGAAAAATATTTCTTTCACCCTGATGCCCCTGTTAACTAGCAGAATATAGGTACCTAGGAGTTAGACAGCTGCTACGGGCTGCTACCTGGGGATGTAACAAAAAGGAGGCCTGGTCGAGGACCGGGCCACCGGGACACTAAGCCTCGAAATCATTTCAGGATAACCATCTCAAGATAACCCTAGAAAGGAGGAGAGACATGGGAGACATGATAGAGACTTAAAAAATACTTACGGGGATTGACAAAGTTGTAAAAGAGGAAATATTCACAATTCAATAACAATGGAGCCGGTCGGCCGAGCGGACAGCACGCTGGACTTGTGATCCTGTGGTCCTGGGTTCAATCCCAGGCGCCGGCGAGAAACAATGGGCAGAGTTTCTTTCACCCTATGCCCCTGTTACCTAGCAGTAAAATAGGTACCTGGGTGTTAGTCAGATGTCACGGGCTGCTTCCTGGGGGTGGAGGCCTGGTCGAGGACCGGGCCGCGGGGACACTAAAGCCCCGAAATCATCTCAAGATAACCTCAAGATAACCTTCACTGTTGCAGGGATGTTGATGTTGTGTTGATGTTATGGAGGTGTTGATGTTGTGATGTGACACTTATGGTGTGTACACAAGAGAAGGGTATTAAGAATGGTGTGTACACAAAGAGGGTATTAAGAATGGTGTGTACACAAAGAGAAGGGTATTAAGAATGGTGTGTACACAAAGAGAAGGGTATTAAGAATGGTGTGTACACAAAGAGGAGGGTATTAAGAATGGTGTGTACACAAAGAGGAGGGTATTAAGAATGGTGAGTACACAAAGATAAGAGGATAAAGAATGGTGTGTACACAAAGAGAAGGGTATTAAGAATGGTGTGTACGCAAAGAGGGTATTAAGAATGGTGTGTACACAAAGAGAAGGGTATTAAGAATGGTGTGTACACAAAGAGAAGGGTATTAAGAATGGTGTGTACAGAAAGAGGAGGGTATTAAGAATGGTGTGTACACAAAGAGGAGGGTATTAAGAATGGTGTGTACACAAAGATAAGAGGATAAAGAATGGTGTGTACACAAAGAGAAGGGTATTAAGAATGGTGTGTACAGAAAGAGGAGGGTATTAAGAATGGTGTGTACACAAAGAGAAGGGTATTAAGAATGGTGTGTACACAAAGAGGAGGGTATTAAGAATGGTGTGTACACAAAGAGGGTATTAAGAATGGTGTGTACACAAAGAGAAGGGTATTAAGAATGGTGTGTACACAAAGAGGAGGGTATTAAGAATGGTGTGTACACAAAGAGGAGGGTATTAAGAATGGTGTGTACACAAAGAGAAGGGTATTAAGAATGGTGTGTACACAAAGAGGGTATTAAGAATGGTGTGTACACAAAGAGGAGGGTATTAAGAATGGTGTGTACACAAAGAGAAGGGTATTAAGAATGGTGTGTACACAAAGAGGGTATTAAGAATGGTGTGTACACAAAGAGGAGGGTATTAAGAATGGTGTGTACACAAAGTGGAGGGTATTAAGAATGATGTGTACACAAAGTGGAGGGTATTAAGAATGGTGTGTACACAAAGTGGAGGGTATTAAGAATGGTGTGTACACAAAGTGGAGGGTATTAAGAATGATGTGTACACAAAGTGGAGGGTATTAAGAATGATGTGTACACAAAGTGGAGGGTATTAAGAATGATGTGTACACAAAGTGGAGGGTATTAAGAATGATGTGTACACAAAGTGGAGGGTATTAAGAATGATGTGTACACAAAGTGGAGGGTATTAAGAATGATGTGTACACAAAGTGGAGGGTATTAAGAATGATGTGTACACAAAGTGGAGGGTATTAAGAATGATGTGTACACAAAGTGGAGGGTATTAAGAATGATGTGTACACAAAGTGGAGGGTATTAAGAATGATGTGTACACAAAGTGGAGGGTATTAAGAATGATGTGTACACAAAGTGGAGGGTATTAAGAATGATGTGTACACAAAGTGGAGGGTATTAAGAATGATGTGTACACAAAGTGGAGGGTATTAAGAATGATGTGTACACAAAGTGGAGGGTATTAAGAATGATGTGTACACAAAGTGGAGGGTATTAAGAATGGTGTGTACACAAAGTGGAGGGTATTAAGAATGATGTGTACACAAAGTGTGTACACAAAGTGTGTCATTCTTAAGGGGCCTCGTAGCCTGGTGGATAGCGCGCAGGATTCGTAATTCTGTGGCGCGGGTTCGATTCCCGCACGAGGCAGAAACAAATGGGCAAAGTTTCTTTCACCCTGAATGCCCCTGTTACCTAGCAGTAAATTGGTACCTGGGAGTTAGTCAGCTGTCACGGGCTGCTTCCTGGGGGTGGAGGCCTGGTCGAGGACCGGGCCGCGGGGACACTAAAAAGCCCCGAAATCATCTCAAGATAACCTCAAGAAAGTGGAGGGTATTAAGAATGATGTGTACACAAAGTGGAGGGTATTAAGAATGATGTGTACACAAAGTGGAGGGTATTAAGAATGTGTATCAGGAAAAAAAAGTTGAAAATACATCAGTCTCCTTATACGGTTGTATTTGTATACAAATTTTATAATATTAGTTGTATTTGTATATTGGTTTGTGTGGAACAGTATTGCCTTGCAAAGTAATATTGATCTCAGAAGTATAATACTGGTTTTCAGTCTTTAATTCTGAATTTGAAAAACTTCAGAAATAGATTTGTCTGTATTTTGTTTAAGAAATCTGTAATACTGATTTGAGAACTACCACAACCATCCCTCTGTATGTCTCTTAATTATTCCTAATGATATGCATCATTAGGAATGAATTTTGTTCATTAAGTAGAGATCATGTAACGAAGAGGATGCGCCTGTAGCCATCTGTATGTCAGAGTTCATGTGATCAGATGATCTGATCTCCCCTGTATCAACCTGTTAAGCGAACAAGTTCGTTCTTTGCGTAAGAGTCGAACTTCGTTCCCAAAATGTTGATTTCATCAGTCAAGTCTAGGGTTTTGTCACCCATTTGCAAGCCGATTTGCAATGTGCAGTCGAGTGATCATCACCGCTTGTGTCTTCTCATCCACAAACTGTGACCTGCCATCTCCCACCCCTCCTGGCTTATCTCTCTATTAAAGACTCCTCTTTAATCTCTTATCTCCCCGCCAATCCTGGCACCAATTACTTGGGGAGCCGGTCGGCCGAGCGGACAGCACACTGGACTTGTGATCCTGTCGTCCCGGGTTCGACCCCGGGCGCCGGCGAGAAACAATGGGTAGAGTTTCTTTCGCCCTATGCCCCTGTTACCTAGCAGTAAAATAGGTACCTGTGTGTTAGTCAGCTGTCACGGGCTGCTTCCTGGGGGTGGAGGCCTGGTCGAGGACCGGGCCGCGGGGACACTAAAAAAAGGCCCGAAATCATCTCAAGATAACCTCAAGATAACCCCAGGTAGAAACTGTTGAAAGTTGGTGATTGATGAGTCTTGTAGCAATTGACATTTCTTCCTTTCTGTATGAGAAGGTACTCTGAGACTATACTCTAGTACAGTCATCAGCATAGGCTTGAGCTTCAGGAATGAAATGATGTAGATCATTCAAGTAGATATTCCACAGCAGAGGGCCAAACACACAACCTTGTGGTATGCTGGCACCAGTTGAGTGGCTTTCGGATTCTGTTCCTTTGAGGACTACACTTACGAGTCTGTTCTTGAAGGTAGTCTTGTATTAACTCTTAAGATGGAGCCTGAGATGCCTAGTGCTTGAAGCTTCACTACTAATCCAGAGTGCCAGACCCGATCACAGGCTCCTGGTGTGTCTAGAGCAACTTGGACTCATCCAGTGACTGAGTAGATGAGTCAGTCTCTCTCTCACTCTCTCTCTCTCTCTCTCACTCTCTCTCTCTCTCTCTCTCTCTCTCTCTCTCTCTCTCTCTCTCTCTCTCTCTCTCTCTCTCTCTCTCTCTCTCTCTCTCTCTCTTTCTCTCTCTTTCTCTCGCTCTCTCTCTCTTTCTCTCGCTCTCTTTCTTTCTCTCTCTCTCTCTCTCTCTCTCTCTTCTCTCTCTCTCTCTCTCTCTCTCTCTCTCTCTCTCTCTCTCTCTCTCTCTCTCTCTCTCTCTCTCTCTGTCTCTCTCTGTCTCTCTCTGTCTCTCTCTCTGTCTCTCTCGCTCTCTCGCTCTCTCGCTCTCTCGCTCTCGCTCTCTCGCTCTCTCGCTCTCGCTCTCTCTCTCTCTCCCTCTCTCTCTCTCTGTCTCTCCCTCTCCCTCTCCCTCCCCCTCCCCCCCCCCCTCCCTCCCTCCCCTCTGTGTAAGTCTGCGTTCCACGCCTCGTAAGTTCAAAAGGTTGCCTAGTGTAGCAGGAGAAAATATCTTTAATAATATTAAAAGGAATATTTGATTACACTACGATGAAATCCTTTTCCGCTACACAGGCATAAAAATATCCCTCAGTGTACCAGCGTCAACTTTTTTCCTTCCATGAATGTAGGTAATTCTCGACAAATTTGCATACTGAGATTACGTCGCGTTCAAAATATCTGACATTTTGTTTCTATAAAAAAAATTGTGAAGAATTAAGGCATTTAAACCATCGCTTCGAGTTGAAAAGTGTATAGTATTGAGATGAATTAAAAATTAATTAATTAAAAAAAACATTTTTTTTTTTTTTTTACAATTTTGTCTAATGAGTATTTTAACTCGTTTAAATTTTTTTCTAATTCGCATTTTATTTGTGAGTGAGTGAGTGTTTGTTTGTTGAGTAAATTTAACATTTTGTTGAGTAATGTGTCTTTGTCTAGAGTAATGAGTAAAATTTCCGGTGTGAGTACTGGTGAGTACACTGTTGCTGGGTACTGGTGAGTACACTGGTGCTGGGGTACTGGTGAGTACACTGGTGCTGGGTACTGGTGAGTACACTGTTGCTGGGGTACTGGTGAGTACACTGGTGCTGGGTACTGGTGAGTACACTGTTGCTGGGGTACTGTGAGTACACTGTTGCTGGGGTACTGGTGAGTACACTGGTACTGGAGTACTGGTGAGTACACTGTTGCTGGGGTACTGGTGAGTACACTGTTGCTGGGGTACTGGTGAGTACACTGTTGCTGGGTACTGATGAGTACACTGTTGCTGGGTACTGGTGAGTACACTGTTGCTGGGGTACTGGTGAGTACACTGGTGCTGGGTACTGGTGAGTACACTGTTGCTGGGGTACTGTGAGTACACTGTTGCTGGGGTACTGGTGAGTACACTGTTGCTGGGTACTGGTGAGTACACTGTTGCTGGGGTACTGGTGAGTACACTTGCTGGGGTACTGGTGAGTACACTGTTGCTGGGGTACTGGTGAGGACACTGTTGCTGGGTACTGGTGAGTACACTGGTGCTGGGTACTGGTGAGTACACTGGTGCTGGGTACTGGTGAGTACACTGTTGCTGGGGTACTGGTGAGTACACTTGCTGGGGTACTGGTGAGTACACTTGCTGGGGTACTGAGTACACTGTTGCTGGGGTACTGGTGAGTACACTGGTGCTGGGGTACTGGTGAGTACACTGTTGCTGGGGTACTGGTGAGTACACTGTTGCTGGGGTACTGGTGAGTACACTGTTGCTGGGTACTGGTGAGTACACTGTTGCTGGGGTACTGGTGAGTACACTGTTGCTGGGGTACTGGTGAGTACACTGTTGCTGGGGTACTGGTGAGTACACTGGTGCTGGGTACTGGTGAGTACACTGTTGCTGGGGTACTGTGAGTACACTGTTGCTGGGGTACTGGTGAGTACACTGTTGCTGGGTACTGGTGAGTACACTGTTGCTGGGGTACTGGTGAGTACACTTGCTGGGGTACTGGTGAGTACACTGTTGCTGGGGTACTGGTGAGGACCCTGTTGCTGGGTACTGGTGAGTACACTGGTGCTGGGTACTGGTGAGTACACTGGTGCTGGGTACTGGTGAGTACACTGTTGCTGGGGTACTGGTGAGTACACTTGCTGGGGTACTGGTGAGTACACTTGCTGGGGTACTGAGTACACTGTTGCTGGGGTACTGGTGAGTACACTGGTGCTGGGGTACTGGTGAGTACACTGTTGCTGGGGTACTGGTGAGTACACTGTTGCTGGGGTACTGGTGAGTACACTGTTGCTGGGTACTGGTGAGTACACTGTTGCTGGGGTACTGGTGAGTACACTGTTGCTGGGGTACTGGTGAGTACACTGTTGCTGGGGTACTGGTGAGTACACTGGTGCTGGGGTACTGGTGAGTACACTGTTGCTGGAGTACTGGTGAGTACACTTGCTGGGGTACTGGTGAGTACACTGGTGCTGGGGTACTGGTGAGTACACTTGCTGGGGTACTGAGTACACTGTTGCTGGGGTACTTGTGAGTACACTGTTGCTGGGTACTGGTGAGTACACTGTTGCTGGGTACTGGTGAGTACACTGGTGCTGGGTACTGGTGAGTACACTGTTGCTGGGGTACTGGTGAGTACACTGTTGCTGGAGTACTGGTGAGTACACTTGCTGGGGTACTGGTGAGTACACTGGTGCTGGGGTACTGGTGAGTACACTTGCTGGGGTACTGAGTACACTGTTGCTGGGGTACTTGTGAGTACACTGTTGCTGGGTACTGGTGAGTACACTGTTGCTGGGTACTGGTGAGTACACTGGTGCTGGGTACTGGTGAGTACACTGTTGCTGGGGTACTGTGAGTACACTGTTGCTGGGGTACTGGTGAGTACACTGTTGCTGGGTACTGGTGAGTACACTGGTGCTGGGTACTGGTGAGTACACTGTTGCTGGGGTACTGTGAGTACACTGTTGC
>NC_091225.1:25031986-25061764 GCF_040958095.1 Procambarus clarkii
CTCTAAGCCAGCCAGCCTCATACAAGCCAGCCAGCCTGCCCCAACTAACTCAGCTGCTAATAAAACAGACCCATAAAGCCAGAGAACTCAGCAGCCATCACAACGCCAGAGCAAGCCTGGAAGGAAAGCCACAGAGGGGCGGAGCGCAATAAGGGAAGTGGGACGCCGTGGACTGATAAACCACAGGATTGATGATTGCTGCCGCTGATAACAGCCAGGAGAGTCATTTCCATCCCGGTGGGAGGGGTGGGAGGGGGGCCAAGAGGGTCTGGGAAAGGTGGGTGGGTGGGGATGGGGCGGTGGGGTCTGCCAGGAGAGGGTTATGTAGCTGTGGAAGAGGACGTAGGTCAGGAAAAGAAAGAGGAGAGAAATGGGAGGGGGGGAGATATCGGGAAACCATGATGGGATGGGTGAAAGGAAAATAGGAGGTATATTGTCTGGGAAAGAAGGAATGGTGAAGAGTGCAAAGATAATAATGTGGGTCAAACAGGTGGGACAGATGGCAGGTCACGGAAGAGGGAGTCTGGGAGAGGTAAGAATGAAAGAAAAAAGGAAGGCACAAAAGTGAAGGAAGGGTTAAAGATGGAGAATCAAATAGTTCCTAAGGTTCTGTTACCAATTATCTATATTTCAGTCTATTCTCAGGCTATGCGCGTCCATCCAGCGGCTGACCCCAAAGGCGCAGTCGTAAATTTGTTAACGTATTCATTCAAAACAGAAATTCTCTCATATATATATATTGGTATATTTTGCCTATTTAATTTATCGGCTGGATTAACAAGCATTTAGCCTTTGTTGATGAGGATAGGCGGATAATTAGTTCATAGGTTATATTAGATTCGGTGTTTAGATTCTGTAGGCAATTATTCAACCCGTCCTGAGTCCATTCCATACAGCGGTCGACCCCAAAGACGCATTCATCAATATTAACATCCTGTTCATTCAAAAACAGGAATTTTCTCAAATATAAATTAATATTATAATCGCAAATTGTGCATATTTAGGCTCTGGTTAGGTTAGGTGTTTAGGTTCTGTTGGCGATTATTTGTATTTGTAGTACGTGGGTGAAGCATTTACAGCGTTGTGGTTCGAACACAAGTCGTCAGTGAAGCACTTGTTCCGGAAGTGTTCGGACGTCATCAGTTGTGAGTCGTGTGTAAACCGTTTTTCATTCACAAACAGCTGGGGTTTGGCGGGTGGATGGAATGGACTTTGGGTCTTTGTTTGGAGGACGGACTGAACAAAGGCCAAGTGTTGTTCGACCATTACTCGAACAGCGCTTAGCTGTTCGAGTAATGGTTCGAACTCTGTTCGGTTCGACCTCTGTCTTAGGTTCGACCTCTGTTCGAACCACAACGCTGTAAATGCTTCACCCACGTACTACAAATACAAATAATCGCCAACAGAACCTAAACACCTAACCTAACCTAACCTAACCTAACCTAACCTAACCTAACCTAACTTCTACATAAAACTTTAATGTGTAATAATATTAATTTATATACTTTAATACATAATTCGTTAAAATGGTTGAATCTTGTGGTTGACGGCCACCGCTTTAACGAGCCTATCTTGCTTATGAACAGATACGGATATATACGAAGGCATTTACACTTGTGCGATTAGAACAGAGGCGTAAACCTTTACGAAACCTTTTGGAAAGGTTTTATATGGATATCTTGTACAATGAATGGTGGGGGGGGGGGTAAGGGGTCGAATAAGTTAGGGAACCATTTGGGTTTAGGTGAAGGGGGATTGGAAAGTGGCAAGTTGAAGTTCAAATGGTCTAAAGAAAGTGGGTAAGAGAGAGTCAGAGAGAGAGTCAGAGGGAGGGAGAGTCAGAGGGAGAGTCAGGGGGAGAGTCAGGGGGAGAGTCAGGGGGAGAGTCAGAGGGAGAGTCAGAGGGAGAGTCAGAGAGTGAGTCAGAGAGAGGGAGAGTCAGAGGGAGAGTCAGGGGGAGAGTCAGGGGGAGAGTCAGGGGGAGAGTCAGAGGGAGAGTCAGAGAGAGAGTCAGAGGGAGAGTCAGAGAGAGAGTCAGAGAGAGAGTCAGAGAGAGAGTCAGAGAGAGAGTCAGAGAGAGAGTCAGAGAGAGAGTCAGAGAGAGAGTCAGAGAGAGAGTCAGAGAGAGAGTCAGAGGGAGAGTCAGAGAGAGAGTCAGAGAGAGGGAGAGTCAGAGAGAGAGTCAGAGGGAGAGTCAGAGGGAGAGTCAGAGAGAGAGTCAGGGGGAGAGTCAGAGGGAGAGTCAGGGGGAGAGTCAGAGAGAGAGTCAGAGGGAGAGTCAGAGAGAGAGTCAGAGAGAGAGTCAGAGAGAGAGTCAGAGAGAGAGTCAGAGAGAGAGTCAGAGAGAGAGTCAGAGAGAGAGTCAGAGAGAGAGTCAGAGGGAGAGTCAGAGAGAGAGTCAGAGAGAGAGTCAGAGAGAGAGTCAGAGGGAGAGTCAGAGGGAGAGTCAGAGAGAGAGTCAGAGGGAGAGTCAGAGGGAGAGTCAGAGGGAGAGTCAGAGAGAGAGTCAGAGAGAGAGTCAGAGAGAGAGTCAGAGAGAGAGTCAGAGAGAGAGTCAGAGAGAGAGTCAGAGAGAGAGTCAGAGGGAGAGTCAGAGAGAGAGTCAGAGAGAGAGTCAGAGGGAGAGTCAGAGAGAGAGTCAGAGAGAGAGTCAGAGAGAGAGTCAGAGAGAGAGTCAGAGAGAGAGTCAGAGGGAGAGTCAGAGAGAGAGTCAGAGAGAGAGTCAGAGAGAGGGAGAGTCAGAGGGAGAGTCAGAGGGAGAGTCAGAGAGAGAGTCAGAGAGAGAGTCAGAGAGAGAGTCAGAGAGAGAGTCAGAGGGAGAGTCAGAGAGAGAGTCAGAGAGAGTCAGAGAGAGGGAGAGTCAGAGAGAGGGAGAGTCAGAGGGAGAGTCAGAGGGAGAGTCAGAGGGAGAGTCAGAGAGAGAGTCAGGGAGAGAGTCAGGGAGAGAGTCAGGGAGAGAGTCAGAGAGAGAGTCAGAGAGAGAGTCAGAGAGAGAGTCAGGGGGAGAGTCAGAGGGAGAGTCAGAGAGAGAGAGAGATAATAATCCGTGTATATAGTGGAGATGAATGATAAGGGAGAGCACATAGTGTCAATAGAGGGAACAAGTGAAAGTAGCCAAGAAATATCGCAAAATATTAAGAGTAAGAAATGGTTTGTCATTAACAAATTAGATCATGTCCAAGGCATAATTATAATTATAACCAAACGCTAAGGAAATAAAGCAGTTAGCCATATAAAAAGAAAATATTTAACCAACTCATAAAAAACGAGATCTCGCCCCCCACAACGAAAACGCGAAAAACGGAAAAAAAATAAAAATAAAAAGCCTTCGAACACAAACTAGAATTATTTTTAAACCAAAAAAATCACAAAAACTCAATTTTTTTGTTTCAATAATACTCTGGATCACACAGGGGGTCAGGGGTTAGGATCAGAGTATAATTTACATAATGAATGCTGCATTCACAGACTCCTACCACAGGAAAAACAATTTTTCTATTGCGATGATTTCGGGGCTCAGCGTCCCCGCGGCCCGGTCCTCGACTAGGTCTCCTCACATCCCCAGGAAGCAGCTGTTCATAGCTGCTGTCTAACTCCCAGGTACCTATTTACTGCTAGGTGAACAGACGCATCAGGGTGAAAGAAACTACGCGTTTGTTTCGCCTTCCACCGGGTATCGAACCCGGAACCTTAGGGCAGAACCCGTGATGGCCCTGACTGTTATATACAAAGCTGAGATATTCTTCGTGGGGCAACTAGTACTTGGCACCCATAACACAAGGCGCTCAGCCCTTGGCACCCATAACACAAGGCGCTCAGCCCTTGGCACCCATAACACAAGGCGCTCAGCCCTTGGCACCCATAACACAAGGCGCTCAGCCCTTGGCACCCA
This sequence comes from Procambarus clarkii, assembly GCF_040958095.1. NCBI lineage: Eukaryota > Metazoa > Arthropoda > Malacostraca > Decapoda > Cambaridae > Procambarus > Procambarus clarkii. Next base: position 25,035,879 of record NC_091225.1, read on the forward strand.
TAACACAAGGCGCTCAGCCCTTGGCACCCATAACACAAGACGCTCAGCCCTTGGCACCCATAACACAAGGCGCTCAGCCCTTGGCACCCATAACACAAGGCGCTCAGCCCTTGGCACCCATAACACAAGGCGCTCAGCCCTTGGCACCCATAACACAAGGCGCTCAGCCCTTGGCACCCATAACACAAGGCGCTCAGCCCTTGGCACCCATAACACAAGGCGCTCAGCCCTTGGCACCCATAACACAAGGCGCTCAGCCCTTGGCACCCATAACACAAGGCGCTCAGCCCTTGGCACCCATAACACAAGGCGCTCAGCCCTTGGCACCCATAACACAAGGCGCTCAGCCCTTGGCACCCATAACACAAGGCGCTCAGCCCTTGGCACCCATAACACAAGGCGCTCAGCCCTTGGCACCCATAACACAAGACGCTCAGCCCTTGGCACCCATAACACAAGGCGCTCAGCCCTTGGCACCCATAACACAAGGCGCTCAGCCCTTGGCACCCATAACACAAGGCGCTCAGCCCTTGGCACCCATAACACAAGGCGCTCAGCCCTTGGCACCCATAACACAAGGCGCTCAGCCCTTGGCACCCATAACACAAGGCGCTCAGCCGTCAACAGCCTCATGTCGTCCGTGGCTTTCTCGAAGCTTTCAATCATCCAATTACTCATCCCTATACTACCTCGTATTAGGAACGCACGTGCACACAGTACGTGGTACGTCTGCTCAGTACGTGACCGGAGTACGTGGTACGTCCGCTCGGTACGTGGCCAGAGTACGTGGTACGTCCACTCAGTGCGTGGCCACGGTACGTGGTACGTTCGCTCAGTACGTGGCCACAGTACGTGGTACGTGCGCTCAGTACGTGGACACGGTCCGTGGTACGTCCGCTCAGTACGTGGTACGTCCGCTCAGTACGTGGTACGTCCACTCAGTGCGTGGCCACGGTACGTGGTACGTTCGCTCAGTACGTGGACACAGTACGTAGTACGTCCACGTAGTGCGTGGCCACGGTACGTGGTACGTCCGCTCAGTACGTGGACACAGTACGTGGTACGTCCACTCAGTGCGTGGCCACGGTACGTAGTACGTCCGCTCAGTACGTGGACACAGTACGTGGTACGACCACTCAGTACGTGGCCAGAGTACGTGGTACGTCCGCTCAGTACGTGGCCACGGTACGTGGTACGTCGACTCAGTACGTGGCCACGTAAGAAGACAAGCTTGCTGGCCATATGGAGGCTGGCTAAGCTGGGGCCAGATTCACGAAGCAGTTACGCAAGCACTTACGAACGTGTACATCTTTCCTCAATCTTTGACGGCTTTGGTTACATTTATTAAACAGTTTACAAGCATGAGAACTTGCCAATCAACTGTTGTTATTGTTATAAACAGCCTCCTGGTGCTTCGGAGCTCATTAACTGTTTAATAATTGGAAACAAAGCCGTCAAAGATTGAGAAAAGATGTACAGGCTCGTAAATGCTTGCGTAACTGCTTTCGTGAATCTGCCCCCCCTGGCCTCTGGGTCAGCTTGAATCTTACACGGTATAGTAAATTAGCATTAAATTGGTTTGCTTACTAAATGTAAACTCAAGAAATATATGAATTTCAATAGTCAAGGTTCTTAGTTTAAAAAGGAGAGAGAGAGAGAAAAAAAAATCAGCAAATAATGAGAGATCAATGACAAGATGAATGAGATGATGATTCATTCATCACCATGAGATGAATGACAACACCCGATCACTACGCACTCCCACAACACCCACCCCAATAACACAACATTCAGGTGACACAGATTAAGCAAGAAAGAGAGGGCTGGGCGGACTGCATTTTCTTGGATTGTCGGAAAGCCTTTGACACAGTACCGCATAGGAGGCTGGTACATAAGCTGGAGAGACAGGCAGGTGTAGCTGGTAAGGTGCTCCAGTGGATAAGGGAGTACCTAAGCAATAGGAAGCAGAGAGTTACAGTGAGGGGGTGAGACCTCCGATTGGCGTGAAGTCACCAGTGGAGTCCCACAGGGCTCTGTACTCGGTCCTATCTTGTTTCTGATATATGTAAATGATCTCCCGGAGGTTATCGATTCATTCTCTCAATGTTTGCGGACGATGCCAAAATTATGAGAAGGATTAAGACAGAAGAGGACTGTTTGAGGCTTCAAAAAGACCTAGACAAACTGAAGGAATGGTCGAACAAATGGTTGTTAGAGTTTAACCCAACCAAATGTAATGTAATGAAGATAGGTGTAGGGAGCAGGAAGCCAGATACAAGGTATCATCTGGGAGAGGAAATTCTTCAGGAGTCAGAGAAAAAAAAAAGACTTGGGGGTTGATATCACGCCAGACCTGTCTCCTGCAGCACATATCAAGAGGATAACATCAGCGGCATATGCCAGGCTGGCCAACATACGAACGGCATTCAGAAACCTGTGTAAAGAATCATTCAGAACTTTGTATACCACATATGTCAGGCCAATCCTGGAGTATGCAGCCCCAGCATGGAGTCAATATCTAGTCAAGGATAAGACTAAACTGGAAAAGGTTCAAAGGTTTGCCACCAGACTAGTACCCGAGCTGAGAGGTATGAGCTACGAGGAGAGACTACGGGAATTAAACCTCACTTCGCTGGAAGACAGAAGAGTTACGGGGGACATGATCACCACATTCAAGATTCTGAAGGGAATTGATAGAGTAGATAAAGACAGGCTATTTAACACAAGGGGCACACGCACTAGGGGACACAGGTGGAAACTGAGTGCGCAAATGAGCCACAGAGATATTAGAAAGAACTTTTTTAGTGTCAGAGTGGTTGACAAATGGAATGCATTAGGAAGTGATTTGGTGGAGGCTGACTCCATACACAGTTTCAAGTGTAGATATGATAGAGCCCAATAGGCTCAGGAACCTGTACACCTGTTGATTGACGGTTGAGAGCCGGGACCAAAGAGCCAGAGCTCAACCCCCGCAAACACAACTAGGTGAGTACAACAACACCCACCCCATAACACAACAACACAAACATATGGTTGTATGTTGCCTATGGAAAAAGGTATTATTATTATTATTATTATTATTTTCTACCACAGACGTGGCCAGACATTTACAATGCTAACCAGCATATATACATTTTCTTCTGTCCTCCATGGACAGGGTTAGAGATCTGTTAAACATATAGTTCAGTGATTGAACAATCAACCACAGAAGGTGATTGTAGTGCTTTTAAAATGCTAAGCTAACCTACATAGGTAAATACATAGATACACAGAGTTACATCTGCCCTACATAAAGTGGTCGATGTGTTCTTTACGTAGTGTCATTAATGTGAAAAATGTGTAAGGGCGCTGCACTTGATTCTTGCCTAAGAAAAACCAACCTTCTTATCCCTTCCTTCACCTTACTCTTTACCCCAATGTGCATCTTCCCTTACCCCACCTCCTCCCCACTTCCCTCTCCTGCCCCAACCCTTCCCTTCCGTGCTACCTTCCCATCTTAATATCCCCCGTTCCATTACGACACGGGGGGCAAAGATTACCTCTCTCACACCTCATCTCTCTCTACCATGTATCTCATCCTATCTTTCCCATCCCCTCCCACTCCCCTCTCTCTCTCCCCTCTCCCACTCCCCTCCCTCTCCTCTCCCCTCAGGCTGAAATCGGTCGTTAGGAAGCGCGTGGCAGTTGATGGCTGTTATAATCACAGTGAGCGGCTGTTGCTACAGGCATTTGGAAAGGGATGGTGTGTGTTGCTGTGCTTGGTGTGTTGCTGTGCTTGGTGTGTTGCTGTGCTTCGTGGGGTGTGTTGCTGTGCTTGGTGTGTGTTGCTGTGCTTGGTGTGTGTTGCTGTGGTTGGTGTGTGTTGCTGTGGTTGGTGTGTTGCTGTGCTTGGTGTGTTGCTGTGCTTGGTGTGTTGCTGTGCTTGGTGGGGTGTGTTGCTGTGCTTGGTGTGTGTTGCTGTGCTTGGGGTGTGTTGCTGTGGTTGGTGTGTTGCTGTGGTTGGTGTGTTGCTGTGCCTGGTGTGTTGCTGTGCTTGGTGTGTTGCTGTGCTTGGTGGGGTGTGTTGCTGTGCTTGGTGTGTGTTGCTGTGGTTGGTGTGTTGCTGTGCTTGGTGTGTGTTGCTGTGGTTGGTGTGTTGCTGTGCTTGGTGGGGTGTGGTGCTGTGCTTGGTGTGTGTTGCTGTGGTTGGTGTGTTGCTGTGCTTGGTGTGTGTTGCTGTGGTTGGTGTGTGTTGCTGTGGTTGGTGTGTTGCTGTGGTTGGTGTGTTGCTGTGCTTGGTGTGTTGGTGTGCTTGGTGGGGTGTGTTGCTGTGCTTAGTGGGGTGTGCTGCTGTGCTTGGTGTGTTGCTGTGCTTGGTGTGTGTTGCTGTGGTTGGTGTGTTGCTGTGCTTGGTGGGGTGTGTTGCTGTGCTTGGTGTGTTGTGTTGCTGTGCTTGGTGTGTGTTGCTGTGCTTGGTGTGTGTTGCTGTGGTTGGTGTGTTGCTGTGCTTGGTGGGGTGTGTTGCTGTGCTTGGTGTGTTGTGTTGCTGTGCTTGGTGTGTTGCTGTGCTTGGTGTGTGTTGCTGTGGTTGGTGTGTTGTTGTTGTTTGGTGTGTGTTGCTGTGCTTGGTGTGTTGCTGTGCTTGGTGTGTTGCTGTGCTTGGTGTGTGTTGCTGTGCTTGGAGTGTGTTGCTGTGCTTGGTGTGTTGTGTTGCTGTGCTTGGTGTGTGTGTTGCTGTGCTTGGTGTGTTTGTTGGTGTGTTGCTGTGCTTGGTGTGTTGTGTTGCTGTGTTTGGTGTGTGTTGTTGTGCTTGGTGTGTTGCTGTGCTTGGTGTGTGTTGCTGTGCTTGGTGTGTGTTGCTGTGCTAGGTGTGTGTTGCTGTGCTTGGTGTGTTGCTGTGCTTGGTGTGTTGCTGTGCTTGGTGTGTTGTTGTGTTTGGTGTGTGTTGCTGTGCTTGGTGTGTTGCTGTGCTTTGTGTGTTGCTGTGGTTGGTGTGTTGCTGTGCTTGGTGTGTTGCTGTGCTTTGTGTGTTGCTGTGGTTGGTGTGTGTTGCTGTGGTTGGTGTGTGTTGCTGTGCTTGGTGTGTTGCTGTGCTTGGTGTGTGTTGCTGTGCTTGGTGTGTTGCTGTGCTTGGTGTGTGTTGCTGTGCTTGGTGTGTGTTGCTGTGTTTGGTGTGTGTTGCTATGCTTGGTGTGTTGCTGTGCTTGGTGTGTGTTGCTGTGCTTGGTGTGTGTTGCGGTGCTTGGTGTGTGTTGCTGTGCTTGGTGTGTTGTTGTGCTTGGTGTGTGTTGCTGTGCTTGGTGTGTTGCTGTGCTTGTTGTGTGTTGCTGTGCTTGGTGTGTGTTGCTGTGCTTGGTGTGTGTTGCTGTGCTTGGTGTGTGTTGCTGTGCTTGGTGTGTGTTGCTGTGCTTGGTGTGTTGTTGTGCTTGGTGTGTGTTGCTGTGCTTGTGTGTTGCTGTGCTTAGTGTGTGTTGCTGTGCTTGGTGTGTGTTGCTGTGCTTGGTGTGTGTTGCTGTGCTTGGTGTGTGTTGCTGTGCTTGGTGTGTTGCTGTGCTTTGTGTGTTGCTGTGCTTGGTGTGTTGCTGTGCTTGGTGTGTGTTGCTGTGCTTGGTGTGTGTGTTGCTGTGCTTGGTGTGTTTGTTGGTGTGTTGCTGTGCTTGGTGTGTTGTGTTGCTGTGTTTGGTGTGTGTTGTTGTGCTTGGTGTGTTGCTGTGCTTGGTGTGTGTTGCTGTGCTTGGTGTGTGTTGCTGTGCTAGGTGTGTGTTGCTGTGCTTGGTGTGTTGCTGTGCTTGGTGTGTTGCTGTGCTTGGTGTGTTGTTGTGTTTGGTGTGTGTTGCTGTGCTTGGTGTGTTGCTGTGCTTTGTGTGTTGCTGTGGTTGGTGTGTTGCTGTGCTTGGTGTGTTGCTGTGCTTTGTGTGTTGCTGTGGTTGGTGTGTGTTGCTGTGGTTGGTGTGTGTTGCTGTGCTTGGTGTGTTGCTGTGCTTGGTGTGTGTTGCTGTGCTTGGTGTGTTGCTGTGCTTGGTGTGTGTTGCTGTGCTTGGTGTGTGTTGCTGTGTTTGGTGTGTGTTGCTATGCTTGGTGTGTTGCTGTGCTTGGTGTGTGTTGCTGTGCTTGGTGTGTGTTGCGGTGCTTGGTGTGTGTTGCTGTGCTTGGTGTGTTGTTGTGCTTGGTGTGTGTTGCTGTGCTTGGTGTGTTGCTGTGCTTGTTGTGTGTTGCTGTGCTTGGTGTGTGTTGCTGTGCTTGGTGTGTGTTGCTGTGCTTGGTGTGTGTTGCTGTGCTTGGTGTGTGTTGCTGTGCTTGGTGTGTTGTTGTGCTTGGTGTGTGTTGCTGTGCTTGTGTGTTGCTGTGCTTAGTGTGTGTTGCTGTGCTTGGTGTGTGTTGCTGTGCTTGGTGTGTGTTGCTGTGCTTGGTGTGTGTTGCTGTGCTTGGTGTGTTGCTGTGCTTTGTGTGTTGCTGTGCTTGGTGTGTTGCTGTGCTTGGTGTGTGTTGCTGTGCTTGGTGTGTTGCTGTGTTTGGTGTGTGTTGCTGTGCTTGGTGTGTTGCTGTGCTTGGTGTGTGTTGCTGTGCTTGGTGTGTTGCTGTGCTTGGTGTGTTGCTGTGCTTGGTGTGTGTTGCTGTGCTTGGTGTGTTGCTGTGCTTGGTGTGTGTTGCTGTGCTTGGTGTGTTGTTGTGTTTGGTGTGTGTTGCTGTGCTTGGTGTGTGTTGCTGTGCTTGGTGTGTGTTGCTGTGCTTGGTGTGTGTTGCTGTGCTTGGTGTGTGTTGCTGTGGTTGGTGTGTTGCTGTGCTTGGTGTGTTGCTGTGCTTGGTGTGTGTTGCTGTGCTTGGTGTGTGTTGCTGTGGTTGGTGTGTTGCTGTGCTTGGTGTGTTGCTGTGCTTGGTGTGTTGCTGTGCTTGGTGTGTGTTGCTGTGCTTGGTGTGTGTTGCTGTGCTTGGTGTGTGTTGCTGTGTTTGGTGTGTGTTGCTGTGCTTGGTGTGTTGCTGTGCTTGGTGTGTGTTGCTGTGCTTGGTGTGTGTTGCTGTGCTTGGTGTGTTGCTGTGCTTGGTGTGTGTTGCTGTGCTTGGTGTGTGTTGCTGTGCTTGGTGTGTTGCTGTGCTTGGTGTGTTGCTGTGCTTGGTGTGTTGCTGTGCTTGGTGTGTGTTGCTGTGCTTGGTGTGTTGCTGTGCTTGGTGTGTGTTGCTGTGCTTGGTGTGTTGCTGTGCTTGGTGTGTTTTTGTGGTTGGTGTGTTGCTGTGGTTGGTGTGTTGCTGTGGTTGGTGTGTGTTGCTGTGCTTGGTGTGTTGCTGTGCTTGGTGTGTTGCTGTGCTTGGTGTGTTGCTGTGCTTGGTGTGTGTTGTTGTGTTTGGTGTGTGTTGCTGTGCTTGGTGTGTTGCTGTGCTTGGTGTGTTGCTGTGGTTGGTGTGTTGCTGTGCTTGGTGTGTGTTGCTGTGCTTGGTGTGTGTTGCTGTGGTTGGTGTGTGTTGCTGTGCTTGGTGTGTGTTGCTGTGCTTGGTGTGTGTTGCTGTGCTTGGTGTGTTGTGTTGCTGTGCTTTGTGTGTTGCTGTGCTTGGTGTGTGTTGCTGTGCTTGGTGTGTGTTGCTGTGCTTGGTGTGTGTTGCTGTGGTTGGTGTGTTGTGTTGCTGTGCTTGGTGTGTTGCTGTGCTTGGTGTGTTGCTGTGCTTGGTGTGTGTTGCTGTGCTTGGTGTGTTTCTGTGCTTGGTGTGTGTTGCTGTGCTTGGTGTGTTGCTGTGCTTGGTGTTTTGCTGTGCTTGGTGTGTTGCTGTGCTTGGTGTGTTGCTGTGCTTGGTGTGTTTCTGTGCTTGGTGTGTGTTGCTGTGCTTGGTGTGTTGCTGTGCTTGGTGTGTTGCTGTGCTTGGTGTGTTGCTGTGCTTGGTGTGTTGCTGTGCTTGGTGTGTTGCTGTGCTTGGTGTGTTGCTGTGCTTGGTGTGTGTTGCTGTGGTTGGTGTGTTGCTGTGCTTGGTGGGGTGTGTTGCTGTGCTTGGTGTGTTGTGTTGCTGTGCTTGGTGTGTGTTGCTGTGCTTGGTGTGTGTTGCTGTGGTTGGTGTGTTGCTGTGCTTGGTGGGGTGTGTTGCTGTGCTTGGTGTGTTGTGTTGCTGTGCTTGGTGTGTTGCTGTGCTTGGTGTGTGTTGCTGTGGTTGGTGTGTTGTTGTTGTTTGGTGTGTGTTGCTGTGCTTGGTGTGTTGCTGTGCTTGGTGTGTTGCTGTGCTTGGTGTGTGTTGCTGTGCTTGGAGTGTGTTGCTGTGCTTGGTGTGTTGTGTTGCTGTGCTTGGTGTGTGTGTTGCTGTGCTTGGTGTGTTTGTTGGTGTGTTGCTGTGCTTGGTGTGTTGTGTTGCTGTGTTTGGTGTGTGTTGTTGTGCTTGGTGTGTTGCTGTGCTTGGTGTGTGTTGCTGTGCTTGGTGTGTGTTGCTGTGCTAGGTGTGTGTTGCTGTGCTTGGTGTGTTGCTGTGCTTGGTGTGTTGCTGTGCTTGGTGTGTTGTTGTGTTTGGTGTGTGTTGCTGTGCTTGGTGTGTTGCTGTGCTTTGTGTGTTGCTGTGGTTGGTGTGTTGCTGTGCTTGGTGTGTTGCTGTGCTTTGTGTGTTGCTGTGGTTGGTGTGTGTTGCTGTGGTTGGTGTGTGTTGCTGTGCTTGGTGTGTTGCTGTGCTTGGTGTGTGTTGCTGTGCTTGGTGTGTTGCTGTGCTTGGTGTGTGTTGCTGTGCTTGGTGTGTGTTGCTGTGTTTGGTGTGTGTTGCTATGCTTGGTGTGTTGCTGTGCTTGGTGTGTGTTGCTGTGCTTGGTGTGTGTTGCGGTGCTTGGTGTGTGTTGCTGTGCTTGGTGTGTTGTTGTGCTTGGTGTGTGTTGCTGTGCTTGGTGTGTTGCTGTGCTTGTTGTGTGTTGCTGTGCTTGGTGTGTGTTGCTGTGCTTGGTGTGTGTTGCTGTGCTTGGTGTGTGTTGCTGTGCTTGGTGTGTGTTGCTGTGCTTGGTGTGTTGTTGTGCTTGGTGTGTGTTGCTGTGCTTGTGTGTTGCTGTGCTTAGTGTGTGTTGCTGTGCTTGGTGTGTGTTGCTGTGCTTGGTGTGTGTTGCTGTGCTTGGTGTGTGTTGCTGTGCTTGGTGTGTTGCTGTGCTTTGTGTGTTGCTGTGCTTGGTGTGTTGCTGTGCTTGGTGTGTGTTGCTGTGCTTGGTGTGTGTGTTGCTGTGCTTGGTGTGTTTGTTGGTGTGTTGCTGTGCTTGGTGTGTTGTGTTGCTGTGTTTGGTGTGTGTTGTTGTGCTTGGTGTGTTGCTGTGCTTGGTGTGTGTTGCTGTGCTTGGTGTGTGTTGCTGTGCTAGGTGTGTGTTGCTGTGCTTGGTGTGTTGCTGTGCTTGGTGTGTTGCTGTGCTTGGTGTGTTGTTGTGTTTGGTGTGTGTTGCTGTGCTTGGTGTGTTGCTGTGCTTTGTGTGTTGCTGTGGTTGGTGTGTTGCTGTGCTTGGTGTGTTGCTGTGCTTTGTGTGTTGCTGTGGTTGGTGTGTGTTGCTGTGGTTGGTGTGTGTTGCTGTGCTTGGTGTGTTGCTGTGCTTGGTGTGTGTTGCTGTGCTTGGTGTGTTGCTGTGCTTGGTGTGTGTTGCTGTGCTTGGTGTGTGTTGCTGTGTTTGGTGTGTGTTGCTATGCTTGGTGTGTTGCTGTGCTTGGTGTGTGTTGCTGTGCTTGGTGTGTGTTGCGGTGCTTGGTGTGTGTTGCTGTGCTTGGTGTGTTGTTGTGCTTGGTGTGTGTTGCTGTGCTTGGTGTGTTGCTGTGCTTGTTGTGTGTTGCTGTGCTTGGTGTGTGTTGCTGTGCTTGGTGTGTGTTGCTGTGCTTGGTGTGTGTTGCTGTGCTTGGTGTGTGTTGCTGTGCTTGGTGTGTTGTTGTGCTTGGTGTGTGTTGCTGTGCTTGTGTGTTGCTGTGCTTAGTGTGTGTTGCTGTGCTTGGTGTGTGTTGCTGTGCTTGGTGTGTGTTGCTGTGCTTGGTGTGTGTTGCTGTGCTTGGTGTGTTGCTGTGCTTTGTGTGTTGCTGTGCTTGGTGTGTTGCTGTGCTTGGTGTGTGTTGCTGTGCTTGGTGTGTTGCTGTGTTTGGTGTGTGTTGCTGTGCTTGGTGTGTTGCTGTGCTTGGTGTGTGTTGCTGTGCTTGGTGTGTTGCTGTGCTTGGTGTGTTGCTGTGCTTGGTGTGTGTTGCTGTGCTTGGTGTGTTGCTGTGCTTGGTGTGTGTTGCTGTGCTTGGTGTGTTGTTGTGTTTGGTGTGTGTTGCTGTGCTTGGTGTGTGTTGCTGTGCTTGGTGTGTGTTGCTGTGCTTGGTGTGTGTTGCTGTGCTTGGTGTGTGTTGCTGTGGTTGGTGTGTTGCTGTGCTTGGTGTGTTGCTGTGCTTGGTGTGTGTTGCTGTGCTTGGTGTGTGTTGCTGTGGTTGGTGTGTTGCTGTGCTTGGTGTGTTGCTGTGCTTGGTGTGTTGCTGTGCTTGGTGTGTGTTGCTGTGCTTGGTGTGTGTTGCTGTGCTTGGTGTGTGTTGCTGTGTTTGGTGTGTGTTGCTGTGCTTGGTGTGTTGCTGTGCTTGGTGTGTGTTGCTGTGCTTGGTGTGTGTTGCTGTGCTTGGTGTGTGTTGCGGTGCTTGGTGTGTGTTGCTGTGCTTGGTGTGTTGTTGTGTTTGGTGTGTGTTGCTGTGCTTGGTGTGTTGCTGTGCTTTGTGTGTTGCTGTGGTTGGTGTGTTGCTGTGCTTGGTGTGTTGCTGTGCTTTGTGTGTTGCTGTGGTTGGTGTGTGTTGCTGTGGTTGGTGTGTGTTGCTGTGCTTGGTGTGTTGCTGTGCTTGGTGTGTGTTGCTGTGCTTGGTGTGTTGCTGTGCTTGGTGTGTGTTGCTGTGCTTGGTGTGTGTTGCTGTGTTTGGTGTGTGTTGCTATGCTTGGTGTGTTGCTGTGCTTGGTGTGTGTTGCTGTGCTTGGTGTGTGTTGCGGTGCTTGGTGTGTGTTGCTGTGCTTGGTGTGTTGTTGTGCTTGGTGTGTGTTGCTGTGCTTGGTGTGTTGCTGTGCTTGTTGTGTGTTGCTGTGCTTGGTGTGTGTTGCTGTGCTTGGTGTGTGTTGCTGTGCTTGGTGTGTGTTGCTGTGCTTGGTGTGTGTTGCTGTGCTTGGTGTGTTGTTGTGCTTGGTGTGTGTTGCTGTGCTTGTGTGTTGCTGTGCTTAGTGTGTGTTGCTGTGCTTGGTGTGTGTTGCTGTGCTTGGTGTGTGTTGCTGTGCTTGGTGTGTGTTGCTGTGCTTGGTGTGTTGCTGTGCTTTGTGTGTTGCTGTGCTTGGTGTGTTGCTGTGCTTGGTGTGTGTTGCTGTGCTTGGTGTGTGTGTTGCTGTGCTTGGTGTGTTTGTTGGTGTGTTGCTGTGCTTGGTGTGTTGTGTTGCTGTGTTTGGTGTGTGTTGTTGTGCTTGGTGTGTTGCTGTGCTTGGTGTGTGTTGCTGTGCTTGGTGTGTGTTGCTGTGCTAGGTGTGTGTTGCTGTGCTTGGTGTGTTGCTGTGCTTGGTGTGTTGCTGTGCTTGGTGTGTTGTTGTGTTTGGTGTGTGTTGCTGTGCTTGGTGTGTTGCTGTGCTTTGTGTGTTGCTGTGGTTGGTGTGTTGCTGTGCTTGGTGTGTTGCTGTGCTTTGTGTGTTGCTGTGGTTGGTGTGTGTTGCTGTGGTTGGTGTGTGTTGCTGTGCTTGGTGTGTTGCTGTGCTTGGTGTGTGTTGCTGTGCTTGGTGTGTTGCTGTGCTTGGTGTGTGTTGCTGTGCTTGGTGTGTGTTGCTGTGTTTGGTGTGTGTTGCTATGCTTGGTGTGTTGCTGTGCTTGGTGTGTGTTGCTGTGCTTGGTGTGTGTTGCGGTGCTTGGTGTGTGTTGCTGTGCTTGGTGTGTTGTTGTGCTTGGTGTGTGTTGCTGTGCTTGGTGTGTTGCTGTGCTTGTTGTGTGTTGCTGTGCTTGGTGTGTGTTGCTGTGCTTGGTGTGTGTTGCTGTGCTTGGTGTGTGTTGCTGTGCTTGGTGTGTGTTGCTGTGCTTGGTGTGTTGTTGTGCTTGGTGTGTGTTGCTGTGCTTGTGTGTTGCTGTGCTTAGTGTGTGTTGCTGTGCTTGGTGTGTGTTGCTGTGCTTGGTGTGTGTTGCTGTGCTTGGTGTGTGTTGCTGTGCTTGGTGTGTTGCTGTGCTTTGTGTGTTGCTGTGCTTGGTGTGTTGCTGTGCTTGGTGTGTGTTGCTGTGCTTGGTGTGTTGCTGTGTTTGGTGTGTGTTGCTGTGCTTGGTGTGTTGCTGTGCTTGGTGTGTGTTGCTGTGCTTGGTGTGTTGCTGTGCTTGGTGTGTTGCTGTGCTTGGTGTGTGTTGCTGTGCTTGGTGTGTTGCTGTGCTTGGTGTGTGTTGCTGTGCTTGGTGTGTTGTTGTGTTTGGTGTGTGTTGCTGTGCTTGGTGTGTGTTGCTGTGCTTGGTGTGTGTTGCTGTGCTTGGTGTGTGTTGCTGTGCTTGGTGTGTGTTGCTGTGGTTGGTGTGTTGCTGTGCTTGGTGTGTTGCTGTGCTTGGTGTGTGTTGCTGTGCTTGGTGTGTGTTGCTGTGGTTGGTGTGTTGCTGTGCTTGGTGTGTTGCTGTGCTTGGTGTGTTGCTGTGCTTGGTGTGTGTTGCTGTGCTTGGTGTGTGTTGCTGTGCTTGGTGTGTGTTGCTGTGTTTGGTGTGTGTTGCTGTGCTTGGTGTGTTGCTGTGCTTGGTGTGTGTTGCTGTGCTTGGTGTGTGTTGCTGTGCTTGGTGTGTTGCTGTGCTTGGTGTGTGTTGCTGTGCTTGGTGTGTGTTGCTGTGCTTGGTGTGTTGCTGTGCTTGGTGTGTTGCTGTGCTTGGTGTGTTGCTGTGCTTGGTGTGTGTTGCTGTGCTTGGTGTGTTGCTGTGCTTGGTGTGTGTTGCTGTGCTTGGTGTGTTGCTGTGCTTGGTGTGTTTTTGTGGTTGGTGTGTTGCTGTGGTTGGTGTGTTGCTGTGGTTGGTGTGTGTTGCTGTGCTTGGTGTGTTGCTGTGCTTGGTGTGTTGCTGTGCTTGGTGTGTTGCTGTGCTTGGTGTGTGTTGTTGTGTTTGGTGTGTGTTGCTGTGCTTGGTGTGTTGCTGTGCTTGGTGTGTTGCTGTGGTTGGTGTGTTGCTGTGCTTGGTGTGTGTTGCTGTGCTTGGTGTGTGTTGCTGTGGTTGGTGTGTGTTGCTGTGCTTGGTGTGTGTTGCTGTGCTTGGTGTGTGTTGCTGTGCTTGGTGTGTTGTGTTGCTGTGCTTTGTGTGTTGCTGTGCTTGGTGTGTGTTGCTGTGCTTGGTGTGTGTTGCTGTGCTTGGTGTGTGTTGCTGTGGTTGGTGTGTTGTGTTGCTGTGCTTGGTGTGTTGCTGTGCTTGGTGTGTTGCTGTGCTTGGTGTGTGTTGCTGTGCTTGGTGTGTTTCTGTGCTTGGTGTGTGTTGCTGTGCTTGGTGTGTTGCTGTGCTTGGTGTTTTGCTGTGCTTGGTGTGTTGCTGTGCTTGGTGTGTTGCTGTGCTTGGTGTGTTTCTGTGCTTGGTGTGTGTTGCTGTGCTTGGTGTGTTGCTGTGCTTGGTGTGTGTTGCTGTTCTTGGTGTGTTGCTGTGCTTGGTGTGTTGCTGTGCTTGGTGTGTTGCTGTGCTTGGTGTGTTGCTGTGCTTGGTGTGTGTTGCTGTGCTTGGTGTGTTGCTGTGCTTGATGTGTGTTGCTGTGCTTGGTGTGTGTTGCTGTGCTTGGTGTGTTGTTGTGCTTGGTGTGTGTTGCTGTGCTTGGTGTGTGTTGCTGTGCTTGGTGTGTACTCACCTATATGTACTCACCTATATGTGCTTGCAGGATCGAGCATTGACTCTTGGATCCCGCCTTTCTAGCTATCGGTTGTTTACAGCAATGACTCCTGTCCCATTTCCCTATCATACCTAGTTTTAAAAGTATGAATAGTATTTGCTTCCACAACCTGTTCCCCAAGTGCATTCCATTTTTCTACTACTCTCACGCTAAAAGAAAACTTCCTAACATCTCTGTGACTCATCTGAGTTTCCAGTTTCCACCCATGTCCCCTCGTTCTGTTATTATTACGTGTGAACATCTGATCTATTTCCACTTTGTCAATTCCCCTGAGTATTTTATATGTCCCTATCATATCTCCTCTCTCCCTTCTTTTCTCTAGTGTCGTAAGGTTCAGTTCCTTCAGCCGCTCTTCATATCCCATCCCTCGTAGCTCTGGGACAAGCCTCGTCGCAAACCTCTGAACCTTCTCCAGTTTCTTTATGTGTTTCTTCAGGTGGGGGCTCCATGATGGCGCGGCATACTCTAAGACGGGTCTCACGTAGGCAGTGTAAAGCGCCCTAAAAGCTTCCTCATTTAGGTTTCTGAATGAAGTTCTAATTTTCGCCAGTGTAGAGTACGCTGCTGTCGTTATCCTATTTATATGTGCCTCAGGAGTTAGATTAGGTGTCACATCCACTCCCAGGTCTCTTTCTCGAATCGTTACAGGTAGGCTGTTCCCCTTCATTGTGTACTGTCCCTTTGGTCTCCTGTCACCTGATCCCATTTCCATAACTTTACATTTACTGGTGTTAAACTCCAGTAGCCATTTCTCTGACCATCTCTGCAGCCTGTTTAAGTCCTCCTGGAGGATCCTACAATCCTCGTCTGTCACAACTCTTCTCATTAATTTTGCGTCATCTGCAAACATCGACATGTATGATTCCACTCCTGTAAACATATCATTTACGTAAATTAGAAAGAGGATTGGTCCCAGCACCGATCCTTGAGGTACTCCACTTGTTACTGTTCGCCAGTCCGACTTTTCGCCCCTTACCATTACCCTCTGGCTCCTTCCTGTTAGGTAGTTCTTCACCCATACTAGGGCCTTTCCGCTTACTCCTGCCTGCCTCTCAAGTTTGTATAGCAGTCTCATGTGCGGTACCGTATCAAAGGCCTTTTGGCAGTCAAGAAATATGCAGTCTGCCCAGCCTTCTCTGTCCTGCCTTATCCTTGTTACTTTATCATAGAATTCTAAAAGGTTTGTTAGGCATGATTTCCCTGTCCAGAACCCATGTTGGTGCTTGTTTACAAACCCAATGCTCTCCAGGTGCTCAACAAGTCTTAGCCTAATTATTCTTTCAAGTATTTTGCAGGGGATGCTTGTCAGTGATACGGGTCTGTAGTTGCTGTGCTTGGTGTGTTGCTGTGCTTGGTGTGTGTTGTTGTGTTTGGTGTGTGTTGCTGTGCTTGGTGTGTGTTGCTGTGCTTGGTGTGTGTTGCTGTGCTTGGTGTGTGTTGCTGTGCTTGGTGTGTGTTGCTGTGCTTGGTGTGTTGTTGTGCTTGGTGTGTGTTGCTGTGCTTGGTGTGTGTTGCTGTGCTTGGTGTGTGTTGCTGTGCTTGGTGTGTTGCTGTGCTTGGTGTGTGTTGCTGTGCTTGGTGTGTTGCTGTGCTTGGTGTGTTGCTGTGCTTGGTGTGTGTTGCTGTGCTTGGTGTGTGTTGCTGTGCTTGTTGTGTGTTGCTGTGCTTGGTGTGTTGCTGTGCTTGGTGTGTTGCTGTGCTTGGTGTGTTGCTGTGCTTGGTGTGTGTTGCTGTGCTTGGTGTGTTGCTGTGCTTGGTGTGTTGCTGTGCTTGGTGTGTTGCTGTGCTTGGTGTGTTGTTGTGCTTGGTGTGTGTTGCTGTGCTTGGTGTGTTGCTGTGCTTGGTGTGTTGCTGTGCTTGGTGTGTGTTGCTGTGCTTGGTGTGTGTTGCTGTGCTTGGTGTGTGTTGCTGTGCTTGGTGTGTGTTGCTGTGCTTGGTGTGTGTTGCTGTGCTTGGTGTGTTGTTGTGCTTGGTGTGTGTTGCTGTGCTTGGTGTGTTGTTGTGGTTGGTGTGTTGCTGTGCTTGGTGTGTGTTGCTGTGCTTGGTGTGTGTTGCTGTGCTTGGTGTGTTGCTGTGCTTGGTGTGTGTGTTGCTGTGCTTGGTGTGTATTGCTGTGCTTGGTGTGTTGCTGTGCTTGGTGTGTGTGTTGCTGTGCTTGGTGTGTGTGTTGCTGTGCTTGGTGTGTGTTGCTGTGCTTGGTGTGTTTGTTGGTGTGTTGCTGTGCTTGGTGTGTTGCTGTGCTTGGTGTGTTTGTTGCTGTGCTTGGTGTGTGTTGCTGTGCTTGGTGTGTTGCTGTGCTTGGTGTGTGTGTTGCTGTGCTTGGTGTGTGTGTTGCTGTGCTTGGTGTGTGTTGCTGTGCTTGGTGTGTGTTGCTGTGCTTGGTGTGTTTGTTGGTGTGTTGCTGTGCTTGGTGTGTTGCTGTGCTTGGTGTGTTTGTTGCTGTGCTTGGTGTGTGTGTTGCTGTGCTTGGTGTGTGTGTTGCTGTGCTTGGTGTGTTGCTGTGCTTGGTGTGTGTTGCTGTGCTTGGTGTGTGTTGCTGTGCTTGGTGTGTTGTGTTGCTGTGCTTGGTGTGTTGCTGTGCTTGGTGTGTTGTGTTGCTTTGCTAGGTACTCACCTAGTTGTGCTTGCAAGGGCTGAGCTTCGGCTCTCTGGTCCCGCCTCTGACCAATATGCTGTGTTTGATACAGTGGGGGTTGACACACGCTGTTTTGTAGTGTACATGTTGCTTTGTGTGATAATATGTACTACTGTGATAATATGTACTACTGTGATAATATGTACTACTGTGATAATATGTACTACTGTGATAATATGTACTACTGTGATAATATGTACTACTGTGATAATATGTACTACTGTGATAATATGTACTACTGTGATAATATGTACTACTGTGCTAATATGTACTACTGTGCTTAGATGTTGCATAACTTGGCTTTGAAAGTTGTGTAGATGCGCTCGACATATTGTGTACTCACCTAGTTGTACTCACCTAGTTATGCTTGCGGGGGTTGAGCTCTGGCTCTTTGGTCCCACCTCTCAACCGTCAATCAACAGGTGTACAGGTTCCTGAGCCTATTGGGCTCTATCATATCTACACTTGAAACTGTGTATGGAGTCAGCCTCCACCACATCACTTCCCATTGTGTGTGTTGATATCCTTGGTATGATATTACAAATGTTGCATTACTGTAAATGTGTTGTAATATAGCGTCTCTTGTGTTACTGATTGCGTCTTTTCGTTGCTGATTTTGATGTGTTTCGTGTGTGTGTTTGCAATATGGAAGGTGTTGCAATGTGGGGAATATCACATGTTCCTCAAGGGGTGGGAGGGGGGGGGGGTGTCTTCTGCATTTAACATTTAACACTGAGGGAGCCGGTCTGCCGAGCGGACAGCACGCTGGACTTGTGATCCTGTGGTCCCGGGTTCGATCCCGGGCGCCGGCGAGAAACGATGGGCAGAGTTTCTTTCACTCTATGCCCCTGTTACCTAGCTGTAAAATAGGTACCTGGGTGTTAGTCAGCTGTCACGGGCTGCTTCCTGGGGGTGGAGGCCTGGTCGAGGACCGGGCCGCGGGGACACTAAAAACCCCGAAATCATCTCAAGATAACCTCAAGATAACGTCAACAATTTGCATATGGCTCGATGGTTCTTTGCAGTTTGCAATTAGATGGTTCGCTGAGGCTGTCAAGATCCAGCTTCAACCAGAGTAACGGTGCACGATCTGGCACTCGGGTCGAGTAGGCACTCTGGTGTAGTTGGCACTCCTTCCTGTGGGTGGCCCTTGTCAACCAGGGGCCAGATTCACGAAGCAGTTACGCAAGCACTTACGAACGTGTACATCTTTCCTCAACCTTTGACGGCTTTGGTTACATTTATTAAACAGTTTACAAGCATGAAAACTTGCCAATCAGCTGTTGTTATTGTTATAAACAGCCTCCTGGTGCTTCGGAGCTCATTAACTGTTTAATAATTGTAAACAAAGCCGCCAAAGATTCAAAAAAGATGAACAGGTTTGTAAGTGCTTGCGTAACTGCTTCGTGAATCTGGCCCCATGCCTTCGCCAGGCTGAGAGGCACTTTGGTCGTGGAAATCCCTTAATGTAAAATTAAGCAAAAGGATTATACACATGTTGAAGACCAAAGGCAAACAGCAATATCTTAGAGTTGGGCTTGAAGGAAACACAAGAATAAGACCATAAATGTACAAATCCACAAGGGCCGTGACGAGGATTCGAACCTGCGTCCGGGAGCATCCCAGACACTGCTTTAATCGACTGAGCTACGACAGGGTTAAAAGAGTTGAAACCGAAGTTTTACTGAACTTAAGCAGGTTCGAATCCTCGTCACGGCCCTTGTGGATTTGTTCATTTGATGCATCACGTTAGTGTGATCTCTGTGTGTAACCATAAATATATTCAAATAACTCGCTGGGTTATACACTGAAGGTTTAAATTACTCTGGATTGGTGTCAATCAAATCTAATCACCTCAGAGATATGGAACGTCTTAACTGATCAATTACAGTTCCAAAGGGAACCAAACCTCACTTTCCCAGGTTTCCTTCAGGCCTAGCCAAACTCCTCAAGGAGAAGGTGTCCGTAGTCTCTGGTCCAGAGGCCTGATTCACGAAGCAGTTACGCAAGCACTTACGAACCTGTACATCTTTTCTCAATCTTTAGCGACTTTGTTTACAATTATTAAACAGTTAATAAGCTCCGAAGCACCAGGAGGCTGTTTATAACAATAACAACAGTTGATTGGCAAGTTTTCATGCTTGTAAACTGTTTAATAAATGTAACCAAAGCCGTCGAAGATTGAGGAAAGATGTACATGGTCGTAAGTACTTGCCTAACTGCTTCGTGAATCTGGCCCGGTTAAGAGAGACCTAAGAGGTTAGGTTAGGTTAAGAGGTTACACCGCCTCGTGGCCAGAATTTCCTAAGGATCCACCCTATGATCGCATGGGAAAGAAGTAAATAATCCTTGATATACCATCTAGTTAAGGCGTTGGCCTAGCCAAGGTGAACCAGAAAATAAGCGGAGGTTTAGATACAACCAAACTAACCTAACATAACACAGGCGGACAAGACCCTCCTCCTGTAGTCTTTGAGAGTCCCAGGAGTGGTTAGACGGGCCCTAAGTTACACACATCTGAGAGGAGCGAGACGGTTGGGGGCGGGGGAGGTGATAGACGGGAGGGCAGACAGACAGACAGACAGGCCAATGAATCCAAAAACTCAGGAAATCACTGGGAAGGTGGTGAGCAACAGCAGTCAACCGTCCTTAATGACCCGGGCTTAAAAACGTAAAGTTGGTTCAGTTAATCAAGAAAACAGCTCCCGAGGAAAGGAAAAAAACCCCAAATTGGTGGAGAGTGGTGCAGGGGGGGCGGGGAGGGGGGAGGGAGGGGGCGCGTGTGGGGGCGGGGGGTCCAGGAAGTACCCCCTTAAGAAAACCAGCCCTGGAGATGACGAGCAGGGGCAAGAAGCCGCGATACAGACAGTCATTTAAATCAACAAGATGGTTGGTGGATGATGACTCCTCCCTCTCCCCTCTCCATTAATCCACCGACTCAAATCTCTCTCTCTCTCTATCCACCGCAATTCAGCTATCAGGCGATTTCTGTGCCTATTCCTAAGTGCCTATTCCTATTAACACCTGTGTGTATTCTCTCATCCCAGCACATTTGTAGGACTACAAACCTCTACGTCTCATCTAGAAGCATCTCTCTCTCACAGCCAATCATTTCTCATCAGTTTCTCAGGGTCAGTGAATGATGGTGTATATATTTCTATGAGACACATTGAAATGTTTGTTTTCAAAATATTGAGCTGTGACAAAAAGTCGTCGTGGGCGGGTTGAAGCTCCACCTAAGCATGTTGTTCCCTTTTGCATTATGGCGACCTCCCGTCCGTCAGCGGTTCGAGTCTCCTAGTGCCCAAGTGAATAAAATGTATATATATATATATATATATATATATATATATATATATATATATATATATATATATATATATATATATATGCAATTGACGATCACAAAACACTGATCATTTTATGCGGAAAATCCACAGAGAAATATGAAATGAGGTGAACGTTTCGGCTTTGTTAAAGCCTTTGTCAACACCAGACTGACTCTGGTGTCAGTCTGACCAGAGTCCAGAGACCAGAGACCAGAGTCAGTCTGGTGTTGACAAAGGCTTTAACAAAGCCGAAACGTTCACCTCATTTCATATTTCTCTGTGGATTTTCCGCATATATATATATATATATATATATATATATATATATATATATATATATATATATATATATATATATATATATATATATAAATATATATATATATAATGTATATATATATATGTATATATATATTATTAAATATGACCGAAAAAGTAAGATTAATAATTCTAACACGAATTTTCTCAATCTTTCGTACATTTCTTTTCACTGTTGGAGGTAAATCAAAAATCAATTCTCCAAAATTCATTTTTATTTCTAGTCTGACGCGACACGAGCGCGTTTCGTAAAACTTATTACATTTTCAAAGACTTTAGTTTACAAATACACAACTGAATAGAACTTACGCATCTCCGATTTTATATCTACATTTGAGTGAGGTGGATGGGGTGAGGTGGCATTAATAGGGTATTAATTTCATCAACACAAGACAGAACAAGAGGTGGCATTAATAGGGTATTAATTTCATCAACACAAGACAGAACACGAAACAATGGGTATTGAATAGAAGTGTTTGTAGAAAGCCTATTGGTCCATATTTCTTGATGCTTCTATATTGGAGCAGAGTCTTGAGGTGGGTAGAATATAGTTGTGCATTAATTGGCTGTTGATTGCTGGTGTTGACTTCTTGATGTGTAGTGCCTCGCAAACATCAAGCCGCCTGCTATCGCTGTATCTATCGATGATTTCTGTGTTGTTTACTAGGATTTCTCTGGCGATGGTTTGGTTGTGGGAAGAGATTATATGTTCCTTAATGGAGCCCTGTTGCTTATGCATCGTTAAACGCCTAGAAAGAGATGTTGTTGTCTTACCTATATACTGGGTTTTTTGGAGCTTACAGTCCCCAAGAGGGCATTTGAAGGCATAGACGACGTTAGTCTCTTTTAAAGCGTTCTGTTTTGTGTCTGGAGAGTTTCTCATGAGTAGGCTGGCCGTTTTTCTGGTTTTATAGTAAATCGTCAGTTGTATCCTCTGATTTTTGTCTGTAGGGATAACGTTTCTATTAACAATATCTTTCAGGACCCTTTCCTCCGTTTTATGAGCTGTGGAAAAGAAGTTCCTGTAAAATAGTCTAATAGGGGGTATAGGTGTTGTGTTAGTTGTCTCTTCAGAGGTTGCATGGCGTTTCACTTTCCTTCTTATGATGTCTTCGACGAAACCATTGGAGAAGCCGTTGTTGACTAGGACCTGCCTTACCCTACAGAGTTCTTCGTCGACTTGCTTCCATTCTGAGCTGTGGCTGAGAGCACGGTCGACATATGCGTTAACAACACTCCTCTTGTACCTGTCTGGGCAGTCGCTGTTGGCATTTAGGCACATTCCTATGTTCGTTTCCTTAGTGTAGACTGCAGTGTGGAAACCTCCGCTCCTTTCCATGACTGTTACATCTAGAAAGGGCAGCTTCCCATCCTTTTCCATCTCGTAAGTGAAACGCAGTACGGAACTCTGCTCAAATGCCTCCTTCAGCTCCTGCAGATATCTGACATCAGGTACCTGTGTAAAAATGTCGTCAACATACCTGCAGTATATGGCCGGTTTCAAGTTCATGTCGACTAAGACTTTTTGCTCGATGGTACCCATGTAGAAGTTTGCAAACAGGACACCTAGGGGAGAACCCATGGCGACCCCATCTACTTGCTTATACATGTGCCCATCTGGGCTCAAGAAGGGTGCCTCTTTAGTACAAGCTTGGAGTAGTTTCCTCAGAAAATTTTCTGGTATGTCAAGAGGAGTACAGGCTGGATCACGATACACTCTGTCGGCTATCATCCCGATTGTCTCGTCCACAGGTACGTTGGTAAACAGCGATTCTACGTCCAACGAGGCTCTTATCCCTGTGGCCCGTGTGCCCCGCAGTAAGTCAACAAATTCCTTTGGAGACTTCAGGCTGAAGGCGCAGGGAACATAAGGAGTCAGCAGGCCGTTGAGTCGCTTCGCCAGTCTGTACGTGGGTGTGGGTATCTGGCTAATGATTGGCCGAAGTGGGTTTCCAGGCTTGTGTGTCTGACCAAACTAAGTTCCAAAGGGTAACGAAGGACACTACAGCCGAATTAAAAGCAAAGGTCAACAAACTGATCGAAACTGTGAACGCCAAGAAATCTGGACTCCACCTGCCAAAGATCATTGGGGAATATAAACCTGGATATGCGTATGGAAATGTCAAGACACACAAGCCTGGAAACCCACTTCGGCCAATCATTAGCCAGATACCCACACCCACGTACCTGTTACCTGTTATGCGTACCTGTTATGCCAGTTGCTGGAAGGCTTCTGTGCTGGCTAGGGTTCGAGTCTCCTGGTGGGAAAGTGTTTCTAAAGTTGTATACTTCACTCTCGTGTTTAGGAGAGTTGTGCCATATATATATATATATATATATATATATATATATATATATAGGGGTACCACCACTGGTTTAATTAAAGGGACCCACATCCTCGAAGAAGAAAATAAATAGTGTTCAGAGAAGACCTTGTGGATTCTCACTGAATACTTTAATCTTTTCCTCTCCTACCACCCCTATTATTTTTTTTTTTTTTTATTTGATTTTATTGCAATGTTACAGTTTACAGAAAACACACACTTATATAACAATATAACAATATACCAATCAGTGTTCGAAGACCTCGTCCAGTTCCTCGGGGGTCGGGTGCGTACCCAAGATACAACACGCATTTCCCCTCTGAACAGCGACACTGAGGCGCTGGAACATAAAACTGGCCGCTCTTGGGTCTCTAGTCTTCCCAATGAGTTCCTCGCCCAGCTCCTTCAGGAACTTAAGTGCACATTTACCCCAGGCGCCCAGAGTCTCAGAGCCTATTGGCACGAACCTGTAACAACGTTCTAGGTCCCTGTACTTGTTAGTTTTCTGGGTCTCCCTGAAGGTGGCCGCCCCGCCTCCCTCAGCTGCGCTGTAAGGTAGATAGGTATCAGCCAATGTGGATGCACACGTGTAGTCCCACACGACCTGTTTACCTTCTCTCCACGGCTGCAGGGTGACTCCATCTGGGCGTTTTTGGCTGTTGTCAGGCCTGCACAACTGAGGTTCCCTTTGTGCTGGGCACCCAGCTGAAGCCAAACTTCTCTTGATGATGTCATTGACTGCTTCATGTCTGGCAATCTTTCCCTGTGTCTTACGACAGATGAGACCATGGCTGCCGTATTGGTCTGCCCGTGCATGGCCGCAAATACACCGGTGCTCGGTGGAGATAGGGGCGGCAAGGCGCAGAGCAACACCAATACTTAGGGTCCGATGGTCCAGGCGGGTCCCCAAGGCGGAATTAGGGACTGCCAACAGGAAGTCCCCGGCATGGGGAGCTTGCACAGCTAGAAGACGCGCTTTGTCCTTCCTGGAAGCTGCCTCCAGCAATGATGTGGCGATGTTCTCCACTATGGGGCTATCCCATTTGGACTGTTTGCAGTCATTTGGAAAAGTCGGTCGAGGATGAGAGTTGACAAGAGTGTCCCACTGACCGGCTCCTTCCGCGAATTTGGGATCATGAATCCCAATGAAGTCTCTTAGGTGTTCCGGTAGTATTTCCTTAACTAATTCACCTGTTGCACTGGTCGAGGATAAGAATGCCGGCAATGCTAACTGGGTCGCCTTGCGAATACCTATCCCCCCGAGTCTAACTGGGAGCGTTGCTTGGTCCCATTGGTCATCTTGCAGGGAGAGGTTTAACACTTTCACGGTTATTGACCTTAGGAGTGTGTCATATTCTGTTAATTTTGGGCTGTCGAAGGAGGGAGCACACCTTAGGAAATAGGTCAGTCTGGGCAAAGCCAGGCACCTTGTGAGAAGGTACAGAGCATCGTGGGCGTCCAAAGCCCCTATTCTTCCCTCCATCCTCCTCAGGTCGTTCAGCTTTTCTTCGAGGACTACCTCAATGGCGCTCGAGCCCAGAGGTGCCCCTAGCAGCACACTGTCGGTGGGAGCGATCACTTGGGCTCCTGGCAATATGGTTCGCACTGCATCTATGGTTGGTTGGCTAGATGAGATGATTTCACACTTTAATGGGTTTAGGGTGAGTCCTAACTCCTCTCCCTTAGATTTCACCAGCTGTAGATCTTCTAGCAGGGACTCCTGTGTCCCTGCCAGGGTGCCATCGTCCAGGAACCAGATGTTGAGTTCGCTGGTCAACCTGCTTGTGACCTCTTTAACAGCCATGCAAAAAAGAAAAGGGGCAAGTGGGTCTCCCTGCTGGACACCTTCTGCAGAAACAACTTCATGTTCCCCAAACAGCAGCGTCGATTCCCTACTGTACCCTGCTGAGACGAAGGGGAGTAGAGAAGGAAAGCTTGTTCGAACTGCTTCCAGTACCACATCCCTTTTTACCTGGTTGAAGGCATTTTTAAAGTCTAATTTAATTAATGCCTTATTTTCTGGGAGGTGCTTTATATAGGCTCGTGCTGCATGAGCTGCTGCTTCACAGCCATGGGGGACACCAAAACCTAGTTGATGGGGTCGAAGCATCGTCGCAGCGTCTATGCTAATTTTTCTGACAGCTGCCCTAGCAACAAGGCGCCGAAGTGTGTTACCCACGGCAATGGGTCTGACTCCACCATCTTTCTTCTTGAGGGCACAAAGGGATGCTCCAAAGAAAAAGGGTTTTATTGTATCTGGGATCAACCCAGAGAGGCAGTCGTTGACAAACTTCGTGACCTCTGACAATAGTGTCTCGGCAACTTCTCCGAGAACTGGATTTACCATCTCCTTGAGGTGCTGAGGTCTTACTCCAGTGTATCCCCCTGCCGAGCCTGGCGGAAATGACATGATGGCTTTGTATACCTCTGACGCTTGGAGGAATAGAGGTCCCATGTCTGGGACAATTGTGTCCTGAGCAGTGGGTTCCCATGGTACTCTAGGAGGGTGCTTCTCTCTCAGCGAGTTGGCGGTAGCGGTATTTCTAGGGGCGATTGTGTCTTCGCTGGTAAGTAACCTAATTGCCCCTACTGTGTTGCCCTCTTCAATTTTTTTGGTCACTTGTGTTCCAAGTTTAAAATTGTCATTGGAACTCTTGGGTCTGCCACGACGGTTTTTGCGTTGAGGAGGGATGGGGATCAAGTTGTCAGCTCTGGGGAAATTATTTATTGCCCTACTGACTGATGAGGCTAGTGACTTGCCTCCTCTTGCAGGTACGCCTAAGCAAATATTGCCAAACAGGAGCAAATTATGCCATGCTTTGATGGTGGCCGCAGCATTAAGATTTTCAGACCGTTCATTTACTTTCCTTAAAAGGTCTGTATATTTCCCTGCTGCAAATGGGCGCGCTGCTTTAGGAATGTGGGGAAGAGTTCTGGTGGTGGATGCTTTGATGGCCCCCAGGAGGTCATCTGATGATATGAAGTTTGCTGGGATGTGTGGGGGTGCCGGGGAGACCTGTGGGCCTTCTCTCTCTACAGGTACCGTCAATGAACCCTCACAGTTGTTGTGTTGACGTAGGGTTCCATCGTTTCTAAGGCTGTGTGATTCGTCACACACCCGACACGTTCCTCTGGGTCTGGGTCCTCTGGTTGCACGTCTGGGTGCACTGTTCCCAGGACCCTGTTCTTGGCTGAGGGGTTCCTGGTTAGTTGGTGGAGTCCCCTCCACCATCTCACCTCCACCATACTACACCATACCACTCCACCTCCACCATATATATATATATATATATATATATATATATATATATATATATATATATATATATATATATATATATATATATATATATACATATATAATATATATATATATATATATATATATATATATATATATATATATATATATATATATATATATATATATAATATAATATAATGTTGTACCTAGTAGCCAGAACGCACTTCTCGGCCTACTATGCAAGGCCCGATTTGCCTAATAAGC
>NC_091225.1:25069764-25079764 GCF_040958095.1 Procambarus clarkii
CGTCTTCACTCTTAAGGCAATTATTTTCACATTTTGACATTGTCAAAGCAACAGATGACTGGAAACTATGGCTCTATTGTCAAAGCAACAGATGACTGGAAACTATGGCTCTATTGTCAAAGCAACAGATGACTGGAAACTATGGCTCTATTGTCAAAGCAACAGATGACTGGAAACTATGGCTCTATTGTCAAAGCAACAGATGACTGGAAACTATGGCTCTATTGTCAAAGCAACAGATGACTGGAAACTATGGCTCATATTCCTGTCTGTGATCTATTTGGGTGGTGGAAAGCGAGGGTGCGCGGACTGTCCTTTTTCGAACTTAATAGCTTAGTGTGGTATTGAAGCTGAACTTTGTGTTATAAGTTCAAGTCCACCTCCCCAATGGACGTGATATTCCCTTGGCTTTCATGTTAAGGGCTGTTATGGTTAAATTTTCAAATGCTTTTGTAGACTTTTGTTTAAATAATATCTGCATTTTGGTTTGCTTTTCTTTCAAATGATTCCGACATTGTGTCGGAAATATATTCTGACATCCACTACCATTGCGGTGGTGGATCCCATACCCATTCTGTGGGTGGTGGTGGACCCCATACCCATCCTGTGGGTGGTGGTGGACCCCATACCCATCCTGTGGGTGGTGGTGGACCCCATACCCATCCTGTGGGCGGTGGTGGACCCCATACCCATCCTGTGGGCGGTGGTGGACCCCATACCCATCCTGTGGGCGGTGGTGGACCCCATACCCATCCTGTGGGCGGTGGTGGACCCCATACCCATCCTGTGGGCGGTAGTGGACCCCATACCCATCCCGTGGGCGGTAGTGGACCCCATACCCATCCCGTGGGCGGTAGTGGACCCCATACCCATCCTGTGGGCGGTGGTGGACCCCATACCCATCCTGTGGGCGGTAGTGGACCCCATACCCATCCCGTGGGCGGTAGTGGACCCCATACCCCTCCCGTGAAAATGTTTCTTTCTCATTCATTTTCTCCTCACATTCTCGCATTGCTCTTCCAACCATCTTCTTCTCTTACTCCGTGCAGTGAATTGGTCGACATTTGTCAGTGCTTCGTTAAGCTTCGTGTTTCCGTCCTTGCGGGAAAACTCCATGAAGAAAATAGGTGTCTTAATTGTCTTAACTCCTAAAGCGAAGGGCAATAGGTTATCTTGAGATCTTGAGGTTATCTTGAGATGATTTCGGGGCTTTAGTGTCCCCGCGGCCCCGGTCCTCGACCAGGCCTCCACCCCCAGGAAGCAGCCCGTGACAGCTGACTAACACCCAGGTACCTATTTTACTGCTAGGTAACAGGGGCATAGGGTGAAAGAAACTTTGCCCATTGTTTCTCGCCGGCGCCTGGGATCGAACGCAGGACCACAGGATCACAAGTCCAGTGTGCTGTCCGCTCGGCCGACCGGCTCCCCGAGGTCAACCCGTCCTCTTAAAAAGAACGTCACTTTTGGCTCGTATGCGCACTATGGCCAAAAGTGGACGTAATTTGAAATGAACTCGACTCACAAAAGTGACGTACTGTTCCGTTTTCTGTTTGAGTCGTCCAGCTTACTCGGTATGGTTAGGAGAGGAAACTTTCAATTAACATTTTTCATAACGTTTTGAAACTTTATGAGAATTTCCTGCCCACCTAACCTATCAGAGAACCGTTAACTTACTGTTGTTGAAAAAAAAATCCCAAATTTATTTTAATTTTTTTTTTAATTTTCAAATTACGTCCACTTTCGGCCATACGGGCAAACGGCCAGAAGCGACGTTATTTTTAAGAAGACAGGTTGTATAAGTAAGGGAGAGTATAAGTTGTATAAGTATAAGTTGTAGAGAGTATAAGTATAAGTTGTATAAGTAAGGGGGAGCAGTAGGCAGCGTCTTCGAAGTATTTCAGCGTCCTCCCCCCCCCCTTACACAGACGACGTGGCCCCTTCTATATCTTCAGTTCCACTCAATGTTGGCTTCTGGCGCTGTTTTTATAAGCCGAAATAGAAAATGGGGTTTGTGTAGAAAACGTCCAAGGTGCAGGCCCCTTATTTCCCTTATTCTTTGAAGTCCATTATTGCTGATAGTCTTAAAAGAGGGGGTGGGGGGATGGGTGTTGGAGAGGGGAGGGGGGGTTGTTTAAGGATAGGGTGGGGGGGGAATGGGGAAATAGGATGGAGGTAATGGGTAGGTGGGCTAAGGTTAGGGGGGCTTGGAGAGGAGGAATAAATATGTGACCTCTGAAATATTGGCGTATTGCCCACAGAACAACCTTTGACCTGTGAAATGACTGGTTCCTTGAGAGACGTCTGGAGGAGGAAGGGAAGGGGAGGGGGGGGGGTATGGAGAGAAGAGGGTAGAGAGACAACTAATGGGGGGGGGGAGAGAGGGGTAGAAGTAGGAGGAGAGGGTAAAGTAAGCTACCCTAACCTTACCTTCAATAACGTACCTTGTGGTTTGCCTTGCATTGGCTGGTTTCGCGGATCAATGTTCCCACGGCCCGGTCTCTTTCACTAGGCTACACATAAGAGGCATAACTGGCAAACCCCTCACAGTGTTCAAGAGAGAACTGGATAAGCACCTCCAAAGGATACCTGATCAACAAGGCTGTGACTCATACGTCAGGCTGCGAACAGCCGCGTCAAACAGCCTGGTTGATCAGTCCAGCAACCAGGAGGCCTGGTCGACAACCGGGCCGCGGGGGACGCTAAGCCCCGGAAGCACCTCAAGGTAAGGTAGGCCTCCGTAACTAACTTTTTGTAATAGATCTTCAGCCGTTTTCAATATATTTGGCCGTAATTAGGAACCCAGTTTAATGATGCTAACCTGTAGCTTTTTTGTTCTTAAATGAGATTTGTTGACATCGGCCATTTAACAAAATTTTAACGTTGTTTAACAAAATATTAACATTAAATTTTAATGACTTTCTGAACCAAGATCATGTCTCGATGTCTCAAGTTGTTCTCCGTTCTTCAAGAATTGTTCAAGAAATTTTATACCGGTGTTCTCCAAGACTTGTTTAGTATTGTTCTTCAGCAATTGTTTAATTTTTGTTAATTAATGCATTATTTTGTTTATATTTGTTTTAAGGTCTTGTTCTTTAAGGTCCTGTTCTTTAAGGTCTTGTTCTTTGAGGTCTTGTTCTTTAAGGTCCTGTTCTTTGAGGTCTTGTTCTTTAAGGTCTTGTTCTTTGAGGTCTTGTTCTTTAAGGTCCTGTTCTTTAAGGTCTTGTTCTTTAAGGTCCTGTTCTTTAAGGTCCTGTTCTTTAAGGTCCTGTTCTTTAAGGTCCTGTTCTTTAAGGTCTTGTTCTTTAAGGTCTTGTTCTTTAAGGTCCTGTTCTTTATTAAGGTCTTGTTCTTTAAGGTCCTGTTCTTTAAGGTCCTGTTCTTTAAGGTCCTGTTCTTTAAGGTCCTGTTCTTTAAGGTCCTGTTCTTTAAGGTCCTGTTCTTTGAGGTCTTGTTCTTTAAGGTCCTGTTCTTTGAGGTCTTGTTCTTTAAGGTCCTGTTCTTTGAGGTCTTGTTCTTTAAGGTCTTGTTCTTTAAGGTCTTGTTCTTTAAGGTCCTGTTCTTTATTAAGGTCTTGTTCTTTAAGGTCCTGTTCTTTAAGGTCCTGTTCTTTAAGGTCTTGTTCTTTGAGGTCCTGTTCTTTAAGGTCCTGTTCTTTAAGGTCCTGTTCTTTAAGGTCCTGTTCTTTAAGGTCCTGTTCTTTAAGGTCTTGTTCTTTGAGGTCTTGTTCTTTAAGGTCCTGTTCTTTATTAAGGTCTTGTTCTTTAAGGTCCTGTTCTTTGAGGTCCTGTTCTTTAAGGTCTTGTTCTTTGAGGTCCTGTTCTTTGAGGTCTTGTTCTTTAAGGTCCTGTTCTTTAAGGTCCTGTTCTTTAAGGTCCTGTTCTTTAAGGTCTTGTTCTTTGAGGTCCTGTTCTTTATTAAGGTCTTGTTCTTTAAGGTCCTGTTCTTTAAGGTCCTGTTCTTTAAGGTCTTGCTCTTTGAGGTCTTGTTCTTTAAGGTCCTGTTCTTTATTAAGGTCTTGTTCTTTAAGGTCCTGTTCTTTGAGGTCCTGTTCTTTGAGGTCTTGTTCTTTAAGGTCCTGTTCTTTAAGGTCCTGTTCTTTGAGGTCTTGTTCTTTAAGGTCCTGTTCTTTAAGGTCCTGTTCTTTAAGGTCTTGTTCTTTGAGGTCTTGTTCTTTAAGGTCCTGTTCTTTAAGGTCCTGTTCTTTAAGGTCCTGTTCTTTGAGGTCTTGTTCTTTAAGGTCCTGTTCTTTAAGGTCCTGTTCTTTATTAAGGTCTTGTTCTTTAAGGTCCTGTTCTTTAAGGTCCTGTTCTTTAAGGTCCTGTTCTTTGAGGTCTTGTTCTTTAAGGTCCTGTTCTTTAAGGTCCTGTTCTTTAAGGTCTTGTTCTTTAAGGTCCTGTTCTTTGAGGTCCTGTTCTTTAAGGTCCTGTTCTTTAAGGTCTTGTTCTTTAAGGTCCTGTTCTTTGAGGTCCTGTTCTTTAAGGTCCTGTTCTTTAAGGTCTTGTTCTTTAAGGTCCTGTTCTTTGAGGTCTTGTTCTTTAAGGTCCTGTTCTTTAAGGTCCTGTTCTTTGAGGTCCTGTTCTTTAAGGTCCTGTTCTTTAAGGTCCTGTTCTTTAAGGTCCTGTTCTTTAAGGTCTTGTTCTTTAAGGTCCTGTTCTTTGAGGTCTTGTTCTTTAAGGTCCGGTTCTTTGAGGTCCTGTTCTTTAAGGTCCTGTTCTTTAAGGTCCTGTTCTTTAAGGTCCTGTTCTTTGAGGTCTTGTTCTTTAAGGTCCTGTTCTTTAAGGTCCTGTTCTTTGAGGTCCTGTTCTTTAAGGTCCTGTTCTTTAAGGTCCTGTTCTTTAAGGTCCTGTTCTTTAAGGTCTTGTTCTTTAAGGTCCTGTTCTTTGAGGTCTTGTTCTTTAAGGTCCGGTTCTTTGAGGTCCTGTTCTTTAAGGTCCTGTTCTTTAAGGTCCTGTTCTTTAAGGTCCTGTTCTTTAAGGTCCTGTTCTTTAAGGTCCTGTTCTTTAAGGTCCTGTTCTTTAAGGTCCTGTTCTTTAAGGTCCTGTTCTTTAAGGTCTTGTTCTTTAAGGTCCTGTTCTTTAAGGTCCTGTTCTTTAAGGTCCTGTTCTTTAAGGTCCTGTTCTTTAAGGTCCTGTTCTTTAAGGTCCTGTTCTTTAAGCACCTCCTACTACAACTTGTTGAACTTGTTATAATAGAACTTTCCTGTTGTTTAAGTTCTTTATTGAATCTGGTTTTCAAGTTGTGGATTCTTGAGGTTATCTTGAGATGATTTCGGGGCTTTAGTGTCCCCGCGGCCCGGTCCTCGACCAGGCCTCCACCCCCAGGAAGCAGCCCGTGACAGCTGACTAACACCCAGGTACCTATTTTACTGCTAGGTAACAGGGGCATAGGGTGAAAGAAACTCTGCCCATTGTTTCTCGCCGGCGCCTGGGATCGAACCCAGGTCCACAGGATCACAAGTCTAGCGTGCTGTCCGCTCGGCCGACCTGCTCTCCAATTCGATCAAAAGTTGTACACAACTTTTTTTTAGTGTACCTGAGGCAGGTACCTGTGTACCTTGGTGGGTGTTGTGGGGTGGGGGGAGGGGGGGAGTACCTGTGTACCTTGGGAGCCCTGAGGGCCTTGGGGGAGCCCTGAGGGCCTCACACTCCAGCACCTGTTGCTTCTAACCCCCTGTGACCCTCACCCCATCCCAAACATCCCCCCCTCCCCCCTCAACTGCTTCCTCTAACCCCCCCCCCCCACACACACATCCTTCCTCCCCCTTCCCCAAAACCCACCACAATACCCACGCACTTGGGGTGGACGGTAGAGCGACGGTCTCGCTTTATACAGGTCAGCGTTCAATCTCCGACCGTCCAAGTGGTTGGGCACTATTCCATCTCCCCGTCCCATTCTAATCCCTTCCAAGTGGCATATAGCCGTGGTGGCTTGACGCTTTCTCCTGATAATTCCATCCCTATCCCTTCCTCCCCTTCCACATCCTTTCCTGCAGCAAAAGGATGTCCCCAGGGTAACCCCCATAGTTATAACCCCTCCGCCACCACCCCACCCCCTCTATCTTCGTGTTTTTCATGGTAAAACATAGTGGGGTGGGGATGTGTGTGTTTGGGGGTGTGTGGTTGGGGGTGTGTGTTTGGGGGTGTGTGTTTGGGGGTGTGTGTTTGGGGGTGTGTGGTTGGGGGCGTGTGGTTGGGGGTGTGTGGTTGGGGGCGTGTGGTTGGGGGAGGTTTGTGTGGTGGTGCATACTATATAGGATTCTCTTTCTTTGCTTTATTTGAAATTAGAACTTCAGAAAGATTCACTCAAGATGTTAGGAAATGCTGTTTTAATTCTTAGAACACACACACACACACACACACACACACACACACACACACACACACACACACACACACACACACACACACACACACACACACACACACACACACACAGGTTACGAAGAAAGGGACTTACCAGAGTAACGGAACGCCAAGAAAAATAACGAAAATAGTTTCTCACAATCTCCCAATGTTGACTCTGCCTATCGGCTCTGTGTCGTTACTGAGCTGTTGACAATCCCGTAAACGCTAGGCTGGTGTAGGAGGTAATTCCTCACAGATGCTAGGCTGGTGTAGGAGATAATTCCTCACAGATGCTGGTCTGGTGTAGGAGGTAATTCCTCACAGATGCTAGGCTGGTGTAGGAGGTAATTCCTCACAGATGCTGGGCTGGTGTAGGAGGTAATTCCTCACAGATGCTGGTCTGGTGTAGGAGGTAATTCCTCACAGATGCTGGGCTGGTGTAGGAGGTAATTCCTCACAGATGCTGGTCTGGTGTAGGAGATAATTCCTCACAGATGCTGGGCTGGTGTAGGAGGTAATTCCTCACAGATGCTGGTCTGGTGTAGGAGATAATTCCTCACAGATGCTAGGCTGGTGTAGGAGGTAATTCCTCACAGATGCTGGTCTGGTGTAGGAGGTAATTCCTCACAGATGCTGGGCTGGTGTAGGAGGTAATTCCTCACAGATGCTGGGCTGGTGTAGGAGGTAATTCCTCACAGATGCTGGGCTGGTGTAGGAGGTAATTCCTCACAGATGCTAGGCTGGTGTAGGAGGTAATTCCTCACAGATGCTGGTCTGGTGTAGGAGGTAATTCCTCACAGATGCTGGGCTGGTGTAGGAGGTAATTCCTCACAGATGCTGGTCTGGTGTAGGAGATAATTCCTCACAGATGCTGGGCTGGTGTAGGAGGTAATTCCTCACAGATGCTGGTCTGGTGTAGGAGGTAATTCCTCACAGATGCTGGTCTGGTGTAGGAGGTAATTCCTCACAGATGCTGGTCTGGTGTAGGAGGTAATTCCTCACAGATGCTGGTCTGGTGTAGGAGGTAATTCCTCACAGATGCTGGTCTGGTGTAGGAGGTAATTCCTCACAGATGCTGGTCTGGTGTAGGAGGTAATTCCTCACAGATGCTGGTCTGGTGTAGGAGGTAATTCCTCACAGATGCTGGTCTGGTATAGGAGGTAATTCCTCACAGATGCTGGTCTGGTGTAGGAGGTAATTCCTCACAGATGCTGGTCTGGTGTAGGAGGTAATTCCTCACAGATGCTGGTCTGGTGTAGGAGGTAATTCCTCACAGATGCTGGTCTGGTGTAGGAGGTAATTCCTCACAGATGCTGGTCTGGTGTAGGAGGTAATTCCTCACAGATGCTGGTCTGGTGTAGGAGGTAATTCCTCACAGATGCTGGTCTGGTGTAGGAGGTAATTCCTCACAGATGCTGGTCTGGTGTAGGAGGTAATTCCTCACAGATGCTGGTCTGGTATAGGAGGTAATTCCTCACAGATGCTGGTCTGGTGTAGGAGGTAATTCCTCACAGATGCTGGGCTGGTGTAGGAGGTAATTCCTCACAGATGCTAGGCTGGTGTAGGAGATAATTCCTCACAGATGCTGGTCTGGTGTAGGAGGTAATTCCTCACAGATGCTGGGCTGGTGTAGGAGATAATTCCTCACAGATGCTGGGCTGGTGTAGGAGATAATTCCTCACAGATGCTGGGCTGGTGTAGGAGGTAATTCCTCACAGATGCTGGGCTGGTGTAGGAGGTAATTCCTCACAGATGCTAGGCTGGTGTAGGAGGTAATTCCTCACAGATGCTGGGCTGGTGTAGGAGATAATTCCTCACAGATGCTGGGCTGGTGTAGGAGATAATTCCTCACAGATGCTGGGCTGGTGTAGGAGGTAATTCCTCACAGATGCTGGGCTGGTGTAGGAGATAATTCCTCACAGATGCTGGGCTGGTGTAGGAGATAATTCCTCACAGATGCTGGGCTGGTGTAGGAGGTAATTCCTCACAGATGCTGGGCTGGTGTAGGAGATAATTCCTCACAGATGCTGGGCTGGTGTAGGAGATAATTCCTCACAGATGCTAGGCTGGTGTAGGAGGTAATTCCTCACAGATGCTGGGCTGGTGTAGGAGGTAATTCCTCACAGATGCTAGGCTGGTGTAGGAGATAATTCCTCACAGATGCTGGGCTGGTGTAGGAGATAATTCCTCACAGATGCTGGGCTGGTGTAGGAGGTAATTCCTCACAGATGCTAGGCTGGTGTAGGAGATAATTCCTCACAGATGCTGGGCTGGTGTAGGAGATAATTCCTCACAGATGCTGGGCTGGTGTAGGAGATAATTCCTCACAGATGCTGGGCTGGTGTAGGAGATAATTCCTCACAGATGCTGGGCTGGTGTAGGAGGTAATTCCTCACAGATGCTAGGCTGGTGTAGGAGATAATTCCTCACAGATGCTGGGCTGGTGTAGGAGATAATTCCTCACAGATGCTGGGCTGGTGTAGGAGGTAATTCCTCACAGATGCTAGGCTGGTGTAGGAGATAATTCCTCACAGATGCTGGGCTGGTGTAGGAGATAATTCCTCACAGATGCTGGGCTGGTGTAGGAGGTAATTCCTCACAGATGCTAGGCTGGTGTAGGAGATAATTCCTCACAGATGCTGGGCTGGTGTAGGAGATAATTCCTCACAGATGCTAGGCTGGTGTAGGAGGTAATTCCTCACAGATGCTAGGCTGGTGTAGGAGATAATTCCTCACAGATGCTAGGCTGGTGTAGGAGATAATTCCTCACAGATGCTGGGCTGGTGTAGGAGATAATTCCTCACAGATGCTAGGCTGGTGTAGGAGATAATTCCTCACAGATGCTAGGCTGGTGTAGGAGATAATTCCTCACAGATGCTGGGCTGGTGTAGGAGATAATTCCTCACAGATGCTAGGCTGGTGTAGGAGGTAATTCCTCACAGATGCTAGGCTGGTGTAGGAGATAATTCCTCACAGATGCTAGGCTGGTGTAGGAGATAATTCCTCACAGATGCTGGGCTGGTGTAGGAGATAATTCCTCACAGATGCTAGGCTGGTGTAGGAGGTAATTCCTCACAGATGCTAGGCTGGTGTAGGAGATAATTCCTCACAGATGCTGGGCTGGTGTAGGAGATAATTCCTCACAGATGCTAGGCTGGTGTAGGAGATAATTCCTCACAGATGCTAGGCTGGTGTAGGAGATAATTCCTCACAGATGCTGGGCTGGTGTAGGAGATAATTCCTCACAGATGCTAGGCTGGTGTAGGAGGTAATTCCTCACAGATGCTAGGCTGGTGTAGGAGATAATTCCTCACAGATGGTCTCTGGCCGATATTTAGATTCCAGTTTGTAAATAATAACATTAGGTGTATTGTTAACGAATCAGTAACTATCACTAAGATTTTAGGCATATATAACCTACTTCAGGAAGGGAATTCTCACCATACAGCCTAGTCCAATCAGTGAATTTATTCACTGATTGGATTAAGCTTTATACCGATTCTAAATCAAGTAAATACTTACAATCTTAGACAAGATTTGTCTTTACTGTAATGTGAAGAGGCTTAACATTAAGACTTAGGAAGACTTGGCTATATCGTTAAAGAATACGTAGCTACATTATATTCGAATATCAATATGGATTCAGCTAGGGGGAG
>NC_091225.1:25082264-25102264 GCF_040958095.1 Procambarus clarkii
CTGAAGACACTGGCTTCATGTGTCCGAAGTGGCTGAAGACACTGGCTTCATGTGTCCGGAGAGGCTGAAGACACTGGCTTCATGTGTCCGGAGAAGCTGAAGACACTGGCTTCATGTGTCCGAAGAGGCTGAAGACACTGGCTTCATGTGTCCGGAGAGGCTGAAGACAATTTTTTTTGTCTGAAAGCCTTGGTTGTGTTGCATTCCCATCAGGTTTGTTTGTTTGCATTTGTTTCACCGTCTGAACAAACTCAATTTGAGCTCCACCAATGGTGTCAACTGTCCAGTCTGTCTGTTCCTAACTGACAGTACTGTCTTCTCTAGTGTTCATTCTGTCCTCTTTATCCGTCTTCAATTATAAAGTATTGAGTTTCACAAATTATTTTCCTCCTAGTCATTTCCACGTCATTTGTTTAATAAGAGCCGGATTGCTCGGATCCACTTTCTTCTCTTATCCGGCTTGACGTTCTCAACCGGCTCTAAGGAGCTTAGCCTCGTTTATCCGGCGTGATGTAGGTCACTGGCAGCATTTACGGATATAAGTTTTTGCGTCAAATTGCATTTATTCAACTTGTATTATTTTCACCGGGTTTTTGGCCTCATGGTTTCATTCGCATGTTATTCATCTGGTGACTTCATTCATGTTTCATGACTTCATCTACGTATTATGATTCACCCACTGGATTCACTCACATTGAATGGCTTTATCTACATGTTATTCATCAACTATTATCTCATATCCCATGAGTCATGTTCATCACATGCCCCATTAGTCCTGATCATCACATATCCCTATGAGATAGCCTGTTCAAATAAACTTGTGTGCATAGGTAATCCCAGGATAGGTTGGGTTAGGCGTTCTAGTGACAAGTTATTTATATTTGCAAATATTTTCGTGAGGGATAGGCTTCTGGATTACTATCCATCCTCAAGGCATGGCTCGTCCAAGCTGGGGCCGACCCCCCTACCCGTCCCGTGATCAGGCTTGTTCAAAGGCAACATCCAACCACTTGGGCTGGACGGTGTAGACCGACGGTCTCGCTTCATGCAGGTCGGCGTTCAATCCCCGACCGTCCACAAGTGGTTGGTCACCATTCCTTCCCTCCGTCCCACCCCTAATCCTTATCCTAACTACTTCCTACTGCTATATAGTCGTAATGGCTTGGTACCGTCCCCTATTAGCTTATTGTGTAACTATAAGTAAGGGGCGTGTGTTCTTCAACATAACCTAACATTGCAGTTCACTCGATAGACCTAGGATAGACCTAGGATAGGTTGAGTAGGTCGTCTCTGTGGGTTCGAAGCCAGCTTGGCTGGTATAGTTCAGCTCAAGAATCGTAAACATTGCAAACTCAATTATTCCATTATGTAACCTGATTGATTACAAGTGATACAGTATTCGTAATTTCTGATATTTCATGGTGAATAGCTAGATGAGTGACTAGTGAGTAATGTTTATCTGCATATAGAAGGAATAGTATATATATATATATATATATATATATATATATATATATATATATATATATATATATATATATATATATATATAAGTGAATAACTGTCGAATTCAAGATTATATAAGTGGATGACTGACCACAGAGGTATGAATGTGAGTATAGTAGCCACTTGAATGGTGAATGAATGGGTGAGTGTACTCACCTAGTTGTGTTTGCGGGGGTTGAGCTCTGGCTCTTTGGTCCAGTGTGTGTATGAATGGGTGAGTGTATGGATGGGGAGAGTGTATGGATGGGTGAGTATGGGTGAGGAATAGGCACAGATCAGTGGGGGGGGGGGTTAATATATCCAAGCTAGGGGTCTCGGTGTACTAGGTGGCTACGTTCCCGACTTCGTTCCTCGGGATGGATCCCGGGTTCCACTCTCGAACGGGACAGAAAGGATTGGACGCGTTTCCTTTAACCTAATGTGTATACACATGTATATATACATACACAGGCATCCTGTCCCCGGCAAAACGAAATATTATACTAGTGAATGAATGAATAAACAACAGCTTGGAGGAATGAAATCGTGAATAACGGAATGAATGGCGTATTTATAAGTGAATAATGGTAATTAACCGGATAAAGGAGGACTCTGCCTTAAGGCAAGACGGCCCTAGGGTAAGGGAAGCCGCCTGGAGTTGGGGAAGGGGTGTTAAGGTGCTCGCTGGAGCGGAACTGGGGGTTTGAAAGGGGGGGGGGGAGGGGGTAGTTTATGGGGTAAGGGATGGGGGGGATGACTGGGGGAGGGGGATTGGGGGGGGGATTTTGGTGGTGAAAGGCGTGTGTGTGTGAGTACTCACCTAGTTGTACTCACCTAGTTGTGTTTGCGGGGGTTGAGCTCTGGCTCTTTGGTCCCGCCTCTCAACCGTCAATCAACAGGTGTACAGATTCCTGAGCCTATTGGGCTCTATCATATCTACACTTGAAACTGTGTATGGAGTCAGCCTCCACCACATCTCTTCCTAATGCATTCCATTTGTCAACCACTCTGACACTAAAAAAGTTCTTTCTAATATCTCTGTGGCTCATTTGGGCACTCAGTTTCCACCTGTGTCCCCTTGTACGTGTTCCCCTTGTGTTAAATAGACTGTCTTTATCTACCCTATCAATTCCCTTCAGAATCTTGAATGTGGTGATCATATCCCCCCTAACTCTTCTGTCTTCCAGCGAAGTGAGGTTTAATTCCCGTAGTCTCTCCTCGTAGCTCATACCTCTCAGCTCGGGTACTAGTCTGGTGGCAAACCTTTGAACCTTTTCCAGTTTAGTCTTATCCTTGACTAGATATGGACTCCATGCTGGGGCTGCATACTCCAGGATTGGCCTGACATATGTGGTATACAAAGTTCTGAATGATTCTTTACACAGGTTTCTGAATGCCGTTCGTATGTTGGCCAGCCTGGCATATGCCGCTGATGTTATCCGCTTGATATGTGCTGCAGGAGACAGGTCTGGCGTGATATCAACCCCCAAGTCTTTTTCCTTCTCTGACTCCTGAAGAATTTCCTCTCCCAGATGATACCTTGTATCTGGCCTCCTGCTCCCTACACCTATCTTCATTACATTACATTTGGTTGGGTTAAACTCTAACAACCATTTGTTCGACCATTCCTTCAGCTTGTCTAGGTCTTCTTGAAGCCTCAAACAGTCCTCTTCTGTTTTAATCCTTCTCATAATTTTAACATCGTCCGCAAACATTGAGAGAAATGAATCGATACCCTCCGGGAGATCATTTACATATATCAGAAACAAGATAGGACCGAGTACAGAGCCCTGTGGGACTCCACTGGTGACTTCACGCCAATCGGAGGTCTCACCCCTCACCGTAACTCTCTGCTTCCTATTACTTAGATACTCCCTTATCCACTGGAGCACCTTACCAGCTACACCTGCCTGTCTCTCCAGCTTATGTACCAGCCTCTTATGCGGTACTGTGTCAAAGGCTTTCCGACAATCCAAGAAAATGCAGTCCGCCCAGCCCTCTCTTTCTTGCTTAATCTGTGTCACCTGATCGTAGAATTCTATCAAGCCTGTAAGGCAAGATTTACCCTCCCTGAATCCATGTTGGCGATTTGTCACGAAGTCCCTTCTCTCCAGATGTGTTACCAGGTTTTTTCTCACGATCTTCTCCATCACCTTGCATGGTATACAAGTCAAGGACACTGACCTGTAGTTCAGTGCCTCTTGTCTGTCGCCCTTTTTGTATATTGGGACCACATTCGCTGTCTTCCATATTTCTGGTAGGTCTCCCGTCTCTAGTGACTTACTATACACTATGGAGAGTGGCAAGCAAAGTGCTTCTGCACACTCTTTCAGTACCCATGGTGAGATCCCATCTGGACCAACAGCCTTTCTAACGTCCAGATCCAGCAGGTGTCTCTTGACCTCCTCTCTCGTAATTTCGAACTCCTCCAAGGCCGCCTGGTTTACCTCCCTTTCTCCTAGCACAGTGACCTCACCCTGTTCTATTGTGAAGACCTCCTGGAACCTCTTGTTGAGTTCCTCACACACCTCTCTGTCATTCTCTGTATACCTGTCCTCGCCTGTTCTAAGTTTCAATACCTGTTCTTTCACTGTTGTTTTCCTTCTGATGTGACTGTGGAGTAGCTTTGGTTCGGTCTTGGCTTTGCTATATCATTTTCAAAATTTTTCTCTGCTTCTCTTCTCACCCTGACGTACTCATTCCTGGTTCTCTGGTATCTCTCTCTGCTTTCTGGTGTTCTGTTATTCCGGAAGTTCCTCCACGCCTTTTTGTTCAGTTTCTTCGCTTCCATACATGCCCTATTATACCATGGATTCTTCTGTTGCTTCTCGGATTTTTCCCTTTGGGCCGGGATGAACCTGTTTACTGCCTCCTGACACTTTTGGGTAACATAGTCCATCATACCCTGTACAGACTTGTCTCTGAGGTCTGTGTCCCGAGGTATTTCACTTAGGAAACTTCTCATCTGTTCATAATTCCTCTTTCGGTATGCCAGCCTTTTGATTCCTAGTTCTTTTTGGGGGGAGATAAGTCCTAGCTCTACCAGGTACTCAAAGTTCAATACACTGTGGTCACTCATTCCCAAGGGCGCTTCCATCTTAACTTCCCTTATATCCCATTCATTTAGGGTAAATATCAAATCAAGCATTGCTGGTTCATCTTCTCCTCTCATTCTTGTTGGTTCTTTGGTGTGCTGGCTTAGAAAGTTTCTTGTTGCCACGTCCAGCAGCTTAGCTCTCCATGTTTCTGGTCCTCCATGCGGGTCTCTGTTCTTCCAATCTATCTTCCCATGGTTGAAGTCTCCCATAATTAGTAGTCCAGTCTCCCATAATTAGTATTGTGAGTGTGTGTGTGTGTGTGTGTGTGTTCTCACCTAGTTGTGCTTGCGGGGGTTGAGCTCTGGCTCTTTGGTCCCGCCTCTCAACCGTCAATCAACTGGTGTACAGATTCCTGAGCCTACTGGGCTCTATCATATCTACACTTGAAACTGTGTATGGAGTCGCACAGTATGAATTTTAAATATAAATCTATTAATATTCATATAAATCTTAAAATACTGACCTAATTGTGGGGCGTTGCCCCCCACTGTATAACCACTTTTGATTATGTTGTTTGTGTGTGAGACATGTAACTAAGCAATTATGTTCCTTCGCAACTACAAATTACTTGGCGGTTATTGTCGTGTACCAGAGAAGCGGTGGTGTGGTCCTGGGTTCGATCCCAGGCGCCGGCGAGAAACAATGGGCAGAGTTTCTTTCACCCTCTGCCCCTGTTTCCTAGGAGTAAATTAGGTACCTGGGTGTTAGTCAGCTGTCACGGGCTGCTTCCTGGGGGTGGAGGCCTGGTCGAGGACCGGGCCACGGGGACACTAAAAGCCCCGAAATTATCTCAAGATAACCTCAAGATAACCTCAAGATAACCTCAAGATAACCTCAAGATAACCTCAAGATAACCTCAAGATAACCTCAAGATAGCCTCAAGATAACCTCAAGATAGGCTCTCAAACACTTGTACCCACTTTTAGTCCAAATTTCACACGACTGTGGTAGGTCATTAACTTTTGAGGGAGTGTTTAAGCATGACACGGGTTTGGGCTTATTGTCTGGCGCACACAAAGGCACTATAGTGGTCTCCTTTGAGATGCACTGTTGTGTATGTTCAACTGCTTCGTGAAACCTGTACATCTTTTCTCAATCTTTGGCGGAATTGTCTACATACATTAAGCAGTTAATGAGCCCCGAACCACCAGGAGGCTGTTTATAACAATAATAACATTAGATTTGGAACTTTCAATGCTGGAAAATTGTTTAAATAGATGTGTAAATGATTTTTTAATACTGGGTGGCCAGCCGCCCCGGTTGTTGTGGTCGCTTACACTGCCATTTACTGTCGAGTCCTCAGCTTGATATTAGAGAAAACGGGGAGAACTCTAGATATACTTTTCTATGTTAATTCTACTTTATTTTAGACCAATGATGAATTTAACTCAACCAAATACACTTCCTGGTGTATCTAATATGTTGGTCTAATAGTCTGATTTAATATATAATATAAAAAATTGTTTATGAACGATATTCTAAAAGAAATCTGGTACCATAATGTTAAACAGATGTGATGAAGTTTATTGCTGACTCTAATTGCTTCTAGATGACTCTGGAAGCTTGGCTGGTGTATTATCCACGTGTGGTTACACCACTGACCACACTGGTGTTACCACAACACCCACAGGGGGGAAGGAAGGGGGGGAATACTATTCCCTACTTTGGAGGGAATAGTAAAAAGAAGTCATTCACATTGGATGACTTCAATATACTGGTTTTAATTATTGTAATATTAATTATTTATTCCACGACACAAAAGAGCCGCCGTGATGTTAGAAAGACATTAATTAGAGCTGTCAATAAGTGGAGCAGATTGGGCATAAAATTTGTTGCAGCTAATTTGATGCATTATTTTTTAGCGTAAATATGTTAAAAGTGTGTGAGCTGACTCGACGTATTAGAGGACCGAGCGGACAGTGCTCGAGGGGTTGCAGTTCAATGGGCTCGGGTTCGATTTCCGGCTGAGGCAGAAATAACTAGGCCGTTTCTTTCACCTGATGCCCCAGTTAGTCTAGCCATAAATAGCTATTTGGGAGATAGTGACAGGGGCTGCATCCGAAAATGTGTACTCGCCTAGTTGTGCTTGCGGGGGTTGAGCTTTGGCTCTTTGGTCCCACCTCTCGAATGTCAATCAACTGGTGTACAGATTCCTGAGCCTACTGGGCTCTATCATATCTACATTTAAAACTGTGTATGGAGTCAGCCTCCACCACATCACTGCCCAATGCATTCCATCCGTTAACTACTCTGACACTGAAAAAGTTCTTTCTAACGTCTCTGTGGCTCATGTGGGTACTCAGTTTCCACCTGTGTCCCCTTGTTCGCGTCCCACCAGTGTTGAAGAGTTTAGTTATTAATAGAATAGGATTATGCGTCGCCAGCCAGGAGTTCATATATACACTTGCTGTACAATGGTAGGTGTGGTGTCACATCTTTCCCAGAACTTCAAGGTATGAGAAACGAGGAAAGGCTACACGAGTTAAGTCTCTCGTCGCTGTAAGGCAGAAGAGTGAAGGAGAGACATAATTACTGCATACAAAATTCTCAGGAGAATTGATAAGATAGATCATGACAGAGTATTGAGCACATGTGGCACTCTCACTAAAGGCTACAGGTGGATAATGAGTGCCTAAATGAGCCAGACACTCAATATTGCCTTGATTCCGGGGATCAAGGTCCCCGCGGCCCGATCTCTGACCAGGAGAAAACAAATTATCAGTGTTAGAGTAGTTGACAAATGGAATGCATTAGGAAGTGATGTGGTGGAGGCTGACTCCATACACAGTTTCAAATGTAGATATGATAGAGCCCAATAGGCTCAGGAACCTGTACACCTGTTGAATGACAGTTGAGAGGCGGGACCAAAGAGCCAGAGCTCAACCTCTAGCAAGCCCAACTAGGTGAACACACACACACACACCACACACCACACCACACACCACACACCACACACCACACACCACACACACACACACACACACACACACACACACACACACACACACACACACACACACAACCAGAGATATTAGAAAGAACTTTTTTAGTGT
Source organism: Procambarus clarkii (assembly GCF_040958095.1). Taxonomy (NCBI): domain Eukaryota; kingdom Metazoa; phylum Arthropoda; class Malacostraca; order Decapoda; family Cambaridae; genus Procambarus; species Procambarus clarkii. The sequence goes on from NC_091225.1 coordinate 25,089,901, forward strand.
CAGAGTGGTTGACAAATGGAATGCATTAGGGGGTGATGTGGTGGAGGCTCACTCCATACACAGTTTCAAGTGTAGATATGACAGAGCCCGATAGGCTCAGGAATCTGTACACCTGTTGATTGACGGTTGAGAGGCGGGACCAAAGAGCCAGAGCTCAACCCCCGCAAACACAACTAGGTGAGTACAACTAGGTGAGTACACACACACACACACCACACACACACACATCACACACACATCACACACACACACACACACACATCACACACACACACATCACACACACACACACACACACACACACACACACACACACACACACACACACACACACACACACACCACACACACACCACACACACACCACACACACACCACACACACACACACACACACACACACACACACACACACACACCACACACACCACACACACCACACACATCACACACCACACACATCACACACACACACACACACACACACCAAAGAGCCAAAGCTCAACCCCCGCAAGCACAATTAGGTGAGTACACACACACACACACACACACACACACACACACACACACACACCACACACCACACACACCACACACACACACACACACACATCACACACACACACACACACACCACACACACACACACACACACACACACTGTTCCTCATCTCATGTTACTGAGTTATAACCAAAAAATATTTATTGATTTCTCGTGCGGGAACACCAACTTATTAATTTTTTTTTTTTGCCTCAGAAGTCTTGTGGTGTGTTAATTGAATATAATGACAGGACGACTCTCAACCATGCCACCACCGCACGTGTAGTGAGTTGTTCCAATTACCTTGCAGCCTCCATCTATCTTCCATCCCTCTCTCATGCTCCCCTTTCCATCCTCCTCTCCCTCATCCTTCTTTTCCCTGCCTCATCCGCGACTTCTTATTCAACAGCTACTGTGTTAATTTGCAGATTTTCATCCAAGATGCTTGTAACTATCGTCTTGAGATGCTGCAGGTTTAATTGACCTTCTTAACTACAGGATAAGTACCCAGTTGTTAACGAGGGTAAATGATGAATGGGTTGAGCAATGTGTGTGTGTGGGGGATATTCTTTAATTCCCATCTTCGTTGTTCTTTGTGAGGAAAAACTGCAGTTTCTTGTTCTCTTCCATGGGGGCTATTTTGTTGGGTAGTGAGTTCATCCAGCACTGTTTTGGTACCTTTGGTCTCTGGGTTTGTTTAAGGAACCTGCTACAACAGAATAAAGAGCAGATCTTGCAAAAAAAAACTAAAGCAGCAGCAGCAAGTGGAGTACCCAATAATTCTGCTGAAACGTCTAGTATTTATATATGTATATACCCATCACCTCATCCACCATCCCCAAAAGTCCACAAGCAATCCAGCTGGGATGGCCCCATTGTAGACCAAGTTGCTGCAGGGTGCCTGGGTGCTGCAGCAACATAACACAACATTGCTCGCCTCACAGCAGTAGCAGCCCCACATGCAGGGGATTTCCTGTTAGCAACCCCCAATGTCCCCAACTGGTACACGTCTCTCACCACACGCCCTCCGCCTTGCTGGCCCAATCCACACCAGATACAGGAGTATTTGCGGCGAGGTGTTGGCCGACAGGTACGGCCACTATGGCCTACTCTGCCAAAGCACAGTGGGATGGCACTCGAGGCACAGTGAAGTTAACGACATCATCAAGAGGAGCCTCACCACAGCTGGATGCCCAGCTGAAAGAGAGCCCCGTTACCTAACGCCCCGTAACTCTGATGCTCTTATTGGTCGCCCGGATGGTATCACAGTGAACCCCTGGAAGAATGGCAAGCAGTTGGTATGGAACTACACGTGCGTATCAACCCTGACTAACACCTACATTGACCTCAGTGTTGCACAATCAGGTGGCGCTGCCACTCAAAGGGAATCAGTCAAATCCCCTAAGTACAGAGAACTGGATCACCACTACAGTTTTGTCCCCATTGCTTCTGAGACACTCGGCACCTGGGGTAAAAGTGCTACCAGTTTTCTGAAGGAACTGGGTTCTAGGCTCATTGAATCAACAAGGGACCCTAGAGCTGCCAGCTTCCTTTTCCAGCGCCTCGGCGTGGCGATACAGAGGGGAAATGCACACTGCATTCAGGGTTCCTGCCCGCCATCTGAGGAGCTGGAGGAACTAGACAACTTACGATAATCATCTTTGTACCCTATATGTAACTCCTTTTTTTGTAACAAAGTTTAAATTGAACATTATATATATATATATATATATATATATATATATATATATATATATATATATATATATATATATATATATATATATATATAATTAATAATATGTATCCCGTTTGTGTTTCATTTTACTTGTAAAGGTCGTATTGTGTGTGTGTATGTATGTATGTATGTAATGTATGTATGTATGATCGGATACTGGACACTGTTGAAAAGTGTTGACCTATGCGAGGAGAATCGAACCTTGGGAGATTATGGAAAAGGGTGACAAGAGCAGAAATGCAGGAGACCTTTGACAAGCCGCCGGCGTCCTGTCCTCGTCAAGGCCACTGGAGATATAGTGTCCCCCTCAGGTAAATTCAGGTAAACACTATGTGTCACCGTGTGGTTTAGGCCGCAGGGAACGGCAGATTGGAGTAGATTGGATGACACGATCCTGTATGTTGGCTGCCCCTGTTCTTGCTGCTGCTCCTGTTCTTGCTGCTGCTCCTCTTGTTGCTGCCCCTGTTCTTGCTGCTGCTCCTGTTTTTGCTGCTGCTCCTGTTCTTGCTGCTGCTCCTGTTTTTGCTGCTGCTCCCGTTTTTGCTGCTGCTCCTGTTCTTGCTGCTGCTCCTCTTGCTGCTGCTCCTGTTCTTGCTGCTGCTCCTGTTCTTGTTCTTGGTGCTGTTCTTGCTGCTGCTCCTGTTCTTGTTCTTGCTGCTGCTCCTGTTCATGCTGCTGCTCCTGTTCTTGCTGCTGCTCCTGTTCTTGCTGCTGCTGCTGCTGTTCTTGCTGCTGCTGCTCCTGTTCTTGCTGCTGCTCCTGTTCTTGCTGCTGCTACTCCTGTTCTTGCTGCTGCTGCTCCTGTTCTTGCTGCTGCTGCTCCTGTTCTTGCTGCTGCTGCTGCTGTTCTTGCTGCTGCTCCTGTTCTTGCTGCTGCTGCTCCTGTTCTTGCTGCTGCTGCTGCTGTTCTTGTTGCTGCTCCTGTTCTTGCTGCTGCTCCTGTTCTTGCTGCTGCTGCTGTTCTTGCTGCTGCTCCTGTTCTTGCTGCTGCTGCTCCTGTTCTTGTTGCTGCTCCTGTTCTTGCTGCTGCTCCTGTTCTTGCTGCTGCTCCTGTTCTTGCTGCTGCTGCTGTTCTTGCTGCTGCTGCTGCTGTTCTTGCTGCTGCTGCTGCTGTTCATGCTGCTGCTGCTGTTCTTGCTGCTGCTGCTGCTGCTGTTCTTGCTGCTGCTGCTGCTGCTGTTCTTGTTCCTGCTGCTCCTGTTCTTGCTGCTGCTGCTCCTGTTCTTGCTGCTGCTGCTCCTGTTCTTGTTGCTGCTGCTCCTGTTCTTGCTGCTGCTGCTGTTCTTGTTGCTGCTGCTGTTCTTGCTGCTGCTGCTGTTCTTGCTGCTGCTGCTGTTCTTGCTGCTGCTCCTGTTCTTGCTGCTACTGTTCTTGCTGCTGCTCCTGTTCTTGCTGCTACTGTTCTTGCTGCTGCTGTTCTTGCTGCTGTTCTTGTTGCTGCTGCTGTTCTTGCTGCTGCTCCTGTTCTTGCTGCTGCTGCTGTTCTTGTTGCTGCTCCTGTTCTTGCTGCTGCTGTTCTTGCTGCTGCTGCTCCTGTTCTTGCTGCTGCTCCTGTTCTTGCTGCTACTCCTGTTCTTGCTGCTACTCCTGTTCTTGCTGCTACTCCTTTCTTGCTGCTACTCCTGTTCTTGCTGCTGCTCATGTTCTTGCTGCTGCTGCTGTTCTTGTTGCTGCTCCTGTTCTTGCTGCTGCTGCTGTTCTTGTTGCTGCTCCTGTTCTTGCTGCTGCTGCTGTTCTTGCTGCTGCTGCTGTTCTTGCTGCTGCTCCTGTTCTTGCTGCTGCTGCTGTTCTTGTTGCTGCTCCTGTTCTTGCTGCTGCTGTTCTTGCTGCTGCTCCTGTTCTTGCTGCTGCTCCTGTTCTTGCTGCTGCTCCTGTTCTTGCTGCTGCTGCTGCTGTTCTTGCTGCTGCTGCTCCTGTTCTTGCTGCTGCTGCTCCTGTTCTTGCTGCTGCTGCACCTGTTCTTGCTGCTGCTGCTGTTCTTGCTGCTGCTGCTCCTGTTCTTGCTGCTGCTCCTGTTCTTGCTGCTGCTGTTGCTGCTGCTGTTCTTGCTGCTGCTGCTGTTCTTGCTGCTGCTGCTGTTCTTGCTGCTGCTGCTGTTCTTGCTGCTGTTCTTGCTGCTGCTGTTCTTGTTGCTGCTGCTGTTCTTGCTGCTGTTGCTGCTGCTGTTCTTGCTGCTGCTGCTGTTCTTGTTGCTGCTGCTGTTCTTGCTGCTGCTGCTGTTCTTGCTGCTGTTCTTGTTGCTGCTGCTGTTCTTGCTGCTGCTGCTGTTGCTGCTGCTGTTCTTGCTGATGTTGCTGTTGCTGCTGTTCTTGCTGCTGCTGCTGTTCTTGTTGCTGCTGCTCCTGTTCTGGTTGCTGCTGCTGCTGTTCTTGTTGCTGCTGCTGCTGTTCTTGTTGCTGCTGCTGCTGTTCTTGTTGCTGCTGCTGCTGTTCTTGTTGCTGCTGCTCCTGTTCTTGTTGCTGCTGCTGCTGTTCTTGTTGCTACTGCTGTTCTTGCTGCTGCTGTTCTTGCTGATGTTGCTGTTCTTGTTGCTGCTGCTGTTCTTGTTGCTGCTGCTGCTGTTCTTGTTGCTGCTGCTCCTGTTCTTGTTGCTGCTCCTCCTGTTCTTGTTGCTGCTGCTCCTGTTCTTGTTGCTGCTGCTCCTGTTCTTGTTGCTGTTGCTGCTGTTCTTGCTGCTGCTGCTGCTGTTCTTGCTGCTGCTGCTGCTGTTCTTGTTGCTGCTGCTGTTGTTGTTGCTACTGCTGCTGCTGTTCTTGTTGCTGCTGCTCCTGTTCTTGTTGCTGCTGCTGCTGTTCTTGCTGCTGCTGCTGTTCTTGTTGCTGCTGCTGTTCTTGTTGCTGCTGCTGCTGTTGTTGCTGCTGCTGTTCTTGTTGCTGCTGCTGCTGCTGTTGTTGCTGCTGCTGTTCTTGTTGCTGCTGCTGTTCTTGTTGCTGCTGCTGTTCTTGCTGCTGCTCCTGTTCTTGTTGCTGCTGCTGCTGCTGCTGCTCCTGTTCTTGCTGCTGCTGCTGTTCTTGCTGTTGCAATAGTTGCAGTAATAGATGAATTAGTGGCAGTAGTAGATAGCATTATTAATTACAATAATTGGCACAATTATATATATATATATATATATATATATATATATATATATAAATATATATATATATATATATATATAATATATATATATATATACATATACATATACACAAATAATGCAAAATAATAATAATATACATGAATATGCAATAAATTTTGACTAGTCACATAAGGGCGAGGTTCTTCAGGCTTCACCCGACACTAACGACCTTATTTACACACTCTTAAATAAAGAGCCTCGTTCAGCTTAAATTGCTCAGCGGGTCGGGCTGAACGAGAGCAGTTTCTCAAGGCTGGTTGACGGCTGGTATTGAGGGTAATTGATAGCAAATGTCTCCCTGAGTGCGGGCTCCTCTCGTAAAGCTCTTACGAAACATCTACATCTTTTCCTGAAATCATATATAGCGCGGGTGTGTTCATTCTTAAGATGTCTCGAGGGTTTGATGTTTCTGTTTGAAATGCTTTGAAATGTATATTTCGGTTTGAAATGCTTTCGGTTTGAAATGCTTTGAATGAAATGTTTTGAGATGTTTCGGGGGGGGGGGATTTAAGATGTCTCGTATGTTTAAGGTGTCTCGTATTTGTAAGATGACTGATAATAATATCTTAAGATATCAATTGACTCTGTTTAACTAGGACTAGGGATAACTAGGATTGAAACCAATATTCCTAACTCCAAGCCAAGAGTTCATCTGAAGCCTGTCCTTTGATATCTTGAGGTTATCATGAGATGATTTCGGGGCTTTAGTGTCTTCGCGGCCCGGTCCTCGACCAGGCCTCCACCCCCAGGAAGCAGCCCGTGACAGCTGGCTAACACCCAGGTACCTATTTTACTGCTAGGTAACAGGGGTCATAGGGTGAAAGAAACTCTGCCCATTGTTTCTCGCCGGCGCCCGGGATCGAATCCGGGACCACAGGCTCACAAGTCCAGTGTGCTGTCCGCTCGGCTACGGTTGATACTGACTTATTTGATGAGCTTCTGGTATTCATCATGAATAAAGTAAATTTAATGTTATGTGAGGAAGAGGATGAGACAGGAGCCAGCTGTGTGGCAGAGCCTTCACGTGGTCTGTGGGTCGTAACAGTCCACATCACGACGTTCGGAATTCGAACGTTCGAATCCGTTCTCGTGCCTTTGTGGTTAGGGCGGAGCTGTTAGCGTGGTGCGATGTGTGTGCTTGTACCTCACCTTGCGGTTATTGTGTGGTGATTTCGAGGATCAATGTCCCCGTGGCTCGGTCTCCGACCAGGCCTCCTGGTTGCTGGACTGATCAACCAGGCTGTTGGATGCGGTTGCTGGACTGATCAACCAGGCTGTTGGATGCGGTTGCTGGACTGATCAACCAGGCTGTTGGATGCGGTTGCTGGACTGATCAACCAGGCTGTTGGATGCGGTTGCTGGACTGATCAACCAGGCTGTTGGATGCGGTTGCTAGCAGCCTGATGTATGAGTCACAGCCTGGTTGATCAGGTATCCTTTGGAGGTGTTTGTCAAGTTCTCTCTTGAACACTGTAAGGGGTCGGCCAGTTATGCCCCTTATGTGTAGTGGAAGCGTATTGAACAGTCTCCGGCCTCTGATGTTGATAGTTCTCTCTTGAACACTGTGAGGGGTCGGCCAGTTATGCCCCTTATGTGTAGTGGAAGCGTGTTGAACAGTCTCGGGCCTCTGATGTTGATAGTTCTCTCTTGAACACTGTGAGGGGTCGGCCAGTTATGTCCCGTATGTGTAGTGGAAGCGTGTTGAACAGTCTCGGGCCTCTGATGTTGATAGTTCTCTCTTGAACACTGTGAGGGGTCGGCCAGTTATGACCCTTATGTGTAGTGGAAGCGTGTTGAACAGTCTCGGACCTCTGATGTTGATAGTTCTCTCTTGAACACTGTGAGGGGTCGGCCAGTTATGTCCCTTATGTGTAGTGGAAGCGTGTTGAACAGTCTCGGGCCTCTGATGTTGATAGTTCTCTCTTGAACACTGTGAGGGGTCGGCCAGTTATGTCCCTTATGTGTAGTGGAAGCGTGTTGAACAGTCTCGGGCCTCTGATGTTGATAGTTCTCTCTTGAACACTGTGAGGGGTCGGCCAGTTATGTCCCTTATGTGTAGTGGAAGCGTGTTGAACAGTCTCGGGCCTCTGATGTTGATAGTTCTCTCTCAGAGTACCTGTTGCACCTCTGCTCTTCAACGGGGGTATTCTACACATCCTGCCATGCCTCCTGGTCTCATGTGATGTTATTTCTGTGTGCAGGTTTGGGACCAGCCTCTCTACCATTTTCCACGTGTAAATTATTATGTATCTCTCCCGCCTGCGCTCAAGGGAGTACAGATTTAGGCTCTTTAGTCGGTCCCAATAATTTAGATGTTTTACTGAGTGGATTCTAGCAGTAAAGGATCTCTGCACGCTCTCCAGGTCAGCAATTTCTCCAGCTTTGAATAGTGCTGTTTGTGAGCAAGAGTAATCCACTCAAGAGAGCACGTGTCTTAAACAGGATCGTAATTGCCATGGCTTCCATTGTTTGAAATGGATGAACCTGGTTTCATCCGTGTCTATTGCTTGTGAGAGACGAGTGTGTGTATTCACCTAGTTGTGTTTGCGGGGGTTAAGCTTTGCTCTTTCGGCCCGCCTCTCAACTGTCAATCAACTATTTACTAACTATTTTTTACCCCACACACACACACACACACACCCCAGGAAGCAGCCCGTGATAGCTGACTAACTCCCAGATACCTAATTACTGCTAGGTAACAGGGGCATTCAGGGTGAAAGAAACTTTACCCATTTGTTTCTGCCTGGTGCGGGAATCGAACCCGCGCCACAGAATTACGAGTCCTGCGCCCTATCCACCAGGCTACCAGGCCCCTGTGTGTGGGTATGTGGGTGTGTACTCACCTAATTGTGCTTGCGGGGGTTGGGCTCTGGCTCTTTGTTCCCACCTCTCAACCGTCAATCAACAGGTGTACTGTGTGTGTGTGTGTGTGTGTGTGTGTGTGTACTCACCTAGTTGTGTTTGCGGGGGTTGAGCTCTGGCTCTTTGGTCCCGCCTCTCAACCATGTGTGTGTGTGTGTGTGTGTGTACTCACCTATATGTACTCACCTATATGTGCTTGCAGGATCGAGCATTGACTCTTGGATCCCGCCTTTCTAGCTATCGGTTGTTTACAGCAATGACTCCTGTCCCATTTCCCTATCATACCTAGTTTTAAAAGTATGAATAGTATTTGCTTCCACAACCTGTTCCCCAAGTGCATTCCATTTTTCTACTACTCTCACGCTAAAAGAAAACTTCCTAACATCTCTGTGACTCATCTGAGTTTCCAGTTTCCACCCATGTCCCCTCGTTCTGTTATTATTACGTGTGAACATTTGATCTATTTCCACTTTGTCAATTCCCCTGAGTATTTTATATGTCCCTATCATATCTCCTCTCTCCCTTCTTTTCTCTAGTGTCGTAAGGTTCAGTTCCTTCAGCCGCTCTTCATATCCCATCCCTCGTAGCTCTGGGACAAGCCTCGTCGCAAACCTCTGAACCTTCTCCAGTTTCTTTATGTGTTTCTTCAGGTGGGGGCTCCATGATGGCGCGGCATACTCTAAGACGGGTCTCACGTAGGCAGTGTAAAGCGCCCTAAAAGCTTCCTCATTTAGGTTTCTGAATGAAGTTCTAATTTTCGCCAGTGTAGAGTACGCTGCTGTCGTTATCCTATTTATATGTGCCTCAGGAGTTAGATTGGGTGTCACATCCACTCCCAGGTCTCTTTCTCGAATCGTTACAGGTAGGCTGTTCCCCTTCATTGTGTACTGTCCCTTTGGTCTCCTGTCACCTGATCCCATTTCCATAACTTTACATTTACTGGTGTTAAACTCCAGTAGCCATTTCTCTGACCATCTCTGCAGCCTGTGTAAGTCCTCTTGGAGGATCCTACAATCCTCGTCTGTCACAACTCTTCTCATTAATTTTGCGTCATCTGCAAACATTGACATGTATGATTCCACTCCTGTAAACATATCATTTACGTAAATTAGAAAGAGGATTGGTCCCAGCACCGATCCTTGAGGTACTCCACTTGTTACTGTTCGCCAGTCCGACTTTTCGCCCCTTACCATTACCCTCTGGCTCCTTCCTGTTAGGTAGTTCTTCACCCATACTAGGGCCTTTCCGCTTACTCCTGCCTGCCTCTCAAGTTTGTATAGCAGTCTCATGTGCGGTACCGTATCAAAGGCCTTTTGGCAGTCAAGAAATATGCAGTCTGCCCAGCCTTCTCTGTCCTGCCTTATCCTTGTTACTTTATCATAGAATTCTAAAAGGTTTGTTAGGCATGATTTCCCTGTCCAGAACCCATGTTGGTGCTTGTTTACAAACCCAATGCTCTCCAGGTGCTCAACAAGTCTTAGCCTAATTATTCTTTCAAGTATTTTGCAGGGGATGCTTGTCAGTGATACGGGTCTGTAGTTAAGTGCCTCCTCCCTATCCCCCTTTTTGAAAATCGGTACGACATTTGCCTCCTTCCAGCAACTGGGCAATTCTCCCGACATAAGTGACTCATTGAAGATCATTGCCAGAGGCACGCTGAGAGCCTGCGCTGCCTCTTTAAGTATCCACGGTGATACTTTGTCTGGTCCAACAGCTTTATTTGCATCCAGTGTTGTCAACTGTTTCATTACATCCTCTGCTGTCACCTCTATATCTGATAGTCTTTCATCTTGGGTAATCTCTTCTAACAATGGGAGCTGCTCAGGCTCGGTAGTGAACACTCCATGGAATTTTGCATTCAGTACCTCGCAGATTTCCTTGTCGCTTTCTGTATATGCCCCTTCTGTTTTCCTCAGTCTTGTCACTTGGTCATTTACCGACATCTTCCTTCTTATATGGCTATGTAGTAATTTTGGTTGCTTTTTCGCTTTGACTGCAATATCGTTCTCATAATTTCTTTCCGACACTCGTCTTATGTTAATGTAATCATTCCTAGCTCTGTTACATCTAATCCTGTTGTCCTCTGTCCTTTGTCTTCTGTACTTCCGTACTACTTCTGTACTTGTCTTCTGTGTGTGTGTGTGTGTGTGTGTGTGTGTGTGTGTGTGTAGGACCAGACGCATGGTTGGGCGTGCGGTTGGCGCTCAATTGACCCGCGTGCGCTGGTTCAAGGTCAGAGGTTGAGGGCGGTACCCTCAGAAGTGACCTTTGACCTCCGCCTCCTGCCACACTACCCTGTCCTAGTGGTTCCCGGCCCGCTGGTTTGCCTGTCCAACAGCTCGCCTCCCTTCACCTCCCTTGGTACCTGGTACCCTGTCTTAAACTCCCTGTCTATAGGCAGTTATCCCTGCGTTGTTACACTGTCTACACTGTCACTGTTACACTGTCACACTGTCAAACACTGTCCACAGTCACACTGTCAAACACTGTCTACACTGTCTACAGTCACACTGTCAAACACTGTCTATACTGTCACACTGTCACTGTTAATTGTCGCTGGTATCGTTACTAAATATAATTGACATCGTTACAAATCATTATCGTTAGTTTTTGAACATATTACCGTTACTGTTAAACATTACCGTTACTTTTTGAACATTACTGTTACTTATGAACGTTCCCGTTACTTTTTGAACATTCCCGTTACTTCTGAACATTCCCGTTACTTTTGAATTTTGACGTTATTAGGGAGCCTTATACCGTTACTTTTGTTAACGGTATGAGGTATATTCCGTAACGGTATAACGGTAACGGAATGATGTCCTTAATGTTTACGGTAGGAACGCAGATGACACTACAAAAGACAAAATAACGGAAATGCTGAAGCAGACGCGACTTTCCATACAAAGAAGGAATAATTTAAACAGGGAAATTGAAGAAATCGAACAGAGACTGAAGCATTCGTATCAGATTGTAGAAAGGCAACTAGAACAGAAAGCAATTCAAGAAATAAAGAAAACCCCAAAGTATTTCTTCACATATGCGATATCAAAAGCAAAAACCACTGCCAGTATTGGACCTATTCGTATTAGTGAAGGTTCATACACTGAGGATGACAAAGAAATTAGCGAAATCGTAAAAAAGCAGTATGAGGACATGTTTAGTTAGCACTCCGATACACAGTATGAAAGTGGAAGATCCAGACAACTTCTTTATGCGGGATATCCAAACCTCTGTAAATATAACTGATATCAACACGAGCGTGGCAGATTTTGAAAGGGAAATTGACAACATGCCAAATGCACTCAGCCCCGGGACCAGACTCATGGAATTAAATTTTTATAAAGAAATGCAAAGTGCCGGTAGCACAGGCACTCAGTATAGTGTGGAGGAAGAGCTTGACACGGGGGAGATACCAGATGCGCTTAAAGCAGCAGACTTTGCCCCTCTACACAAGGGAGGGAGCAAAGCATTGGCAAAGAATTATAGACCAGTTGCACTAACGTCCCACATAATAAAAGTATTTGAGAGAGTGATCAGGAGTCAGGTCACTAGTTTCATGGAGACCAATGACTTTCACAACCCAGGCCAACATGGATTTAGAGCAGGAAGATCGTGCCTCTCACAGCTACTTGACCACTACGACAAAATCAGTGAGGCATTAGAAAAAAAACAGAATGCAGATGTCGTATTCACGGACTTTGCAAAGGATTCAATAAATGTGACCATGGAGTGATAGCACACAAAATAGCGTCAATGTGAATAACTGGTAAAGTAGGACGCTGGATACTCAGTTTCCTGTCGAACAGAACACAGAGTAGCAGTCAACCATATAAAATAGAGTCCAAGTGTAGTTAAAAGCTCTGTAGCTCAAGGTACAGTCCTTGCACCACTGTTTTTCCTTATTCTCATATCAGATATAGACTCAAATACAAGTCACAGCTTCGTGTCATCCTTTGCAGATGACACAAAAATCAGGACGAAAATTACCTCTGCTGAATATATTGAAAAACTACAAGCAGATATTAATAAAGTTTTCGACTGGGCAGCAGAAAATAACATGATGTTTAACAGTGATAAATTCCAGGTACTCAGATACGGTAAAA
>NC_091225.1:25107264-25117264 GCF_040958095.1 Procambarus clarkii
AGGGGACAGGTTGTAGGGGGACAGGCTGTAAGGGGACAGGTTGTAGGAGGACAGGTTGTAAGGGGACAGGTTGTAAGGGGACAGGTTGTAGGAGGACAGGTTGTAGGAGGACAGGTTGTAAGGGGACAGGTTGTAGGAGGACAGGTTGTAGGAGGACAGGTTGTAAGGGGACAGGTTGTAAGGGGACAGGTTGTAAGGGGACAGGTTGTAGGAGGACAGGTTGTAAGGGGACAGGTTGTAAGGGGACAGGTTGTAAGGGGACAGGTTGTAAGGGGACAGGTTGTAAGGGGACAGGTTGTAGGAGGACAGGTTGTAGGAGGACAGGTTGTAGGAGGACAGGTTGTAGGAGGACAGGTTGTAAGGGGACAGGTTGTAAGGGGACAGGTTGTAGGGGGACAGGTTGTAAGGGGACAGGTTGTAGGGGGACAGGTTGTAGGAGGACAGGTTGTAAGGGAACAGGTTGTAAGGGGACAGGTTGTAGGGGGACAGGTTGTAGGAGGACAGGTTGTAAGGGGACAGGTTGTAGGAGGACAGGTTGTAAGGGGACAGGTTGTAAGGGGACAGGTTGTAAGGGGACAGGTTGTAAGGGGACAGGCTGTAAGGGGACAGGTTGTAGGAGGACAGGTTGTAAGGGGACAGGTTGTAAGGGGACAGGTTGTAAGGGGACAGGTTGTAGGAGGACAGGTTGTAAGGGGACAGGTTGTAGGAGGACAGGTTGTAAGGGGACAGGTTGTAAGGGGACAGGTTGTAGGGGGACAGGTTGTAGGAGGACAGGTTGTAAGGGGACAGGTTGTAGGAGGACAGGTTGTAAGGGGACAGGTTGTAAGGGGACAGGTTGTAAGGGGACAGGCTGTAAGGGGACAGGTTGTTGGAGGACAGGTTGTAAGGGGACAGGTTGTAAGGGGACAGGTTGTAAGGGGACAGGTTGTAGGAGGACAGGTTGTAAGGGGACAGGTTGTAAGGGGACAGGTTGTAGGAGGACAGGTTGTAGGAGGACAGGTTGTAAGGGGACAGGTTGTAGGAGGACAGGTTGTAAGGGGACAGGTTGTTGGAGGACAGGTTGTAAGGGGACAGGTTGTAGGAGGACAGGTTGTAAGGGGACAGGTTGGACAATTATCCAATTAGTGAGTAGCGGTAACTGAGTGGTCATTAAATGTAAACCAACAAGCCACAAGTTTACAAATGTAAACCTACCTTGACCTTTGGGGTCAAGGGGCAGTGTAGCACACTGATGGTGTAGGTTTACAGTGTCTGGTGACAAGCTCTTTCTGGCGCGTTTTGTATATAAATTTTTATCAAGTTCCATTTCACAATACTGAAAGCCCGTTCTTGGAAAATTATTAGGCAAGGTATTGCAAACTTTCAACTGCTTCTTATACTGCCTCTATTACCACATAGTGAAAATTTGACTATTAAATACCACATTTCGACTTGAATTAATCTACTGGAATTTTAATAATATTATTTTGGACTTATCAGAGCCCCCATGAGCCCTTTCCACTGTCAACAAATTTCTATGGTATATTTTGCTTGCTATATGATGTGATTATTAGATTTGTACGTGATTTTTTTTTTAATTTTGCTCCGAGGGGTGAGTTTATTGGGCAACGCTATTCATCTTGTGAGTGGACACACCGCCATAGTGACAGTATTGGGCAGCGCCACTCATCCTGTGAGTGGACACACCGCCATAGTGACAGTATTGGGCAGCGTCACTCATCCCGTGAGTGGATACACCGCCATAGTGACAGTATAAGGCAGGGCCACTCATCCTGTGAGTGGACACACCGCCATAGTGACAGTATTGGGCAGCGCCACTCATCCTGTGAGTGGACACACCGCCATAGTGACAGTATTGGGCAGCGCCACTCATCCTGTGAGTGGACACACCGCCATAGCAGCATGTACAACACTCCCCAATAGGAAGAAAACCCGCTGGGTTGTTCATCCTGTCACTTGTACCCAGACACAGCCGGGACTTGCTTAACTGTCTCTTTTTATGTACAAAGATTTGTTTATAAAGTGAGAAAAGATGGCACTCGTGTTAACTTTGATGTTACCACCATTGTTCCTTCATTTGATGAATCTTGAGACAAAAGAGATGGGATTTATTGATCTGTGATTGGTCGAGAGGTGGAATATCGACCAATCATCAAACAGCTTGATGAGAAAATAGAAGCATTCGTGCATCCAATTAACTGGTGGAATCTCACTTTAGGTCCAATCTCAGGGAGGAGAAGCCACGCTCAATTACTTAGTGAGAACTTCGAAATGATTATATTGTTGATTGGCTAGTCCTTGAAGACGTATGAGCAAGGCATTGGAGAAGTGGCCGGGGGGGGTGTTCCTGAAGCGACTTCGTCTGTAGTTAGTGGGAAAATCGTGACTTTTTAAAGTACTCCACTTTGAAAACAACAATTTAGATTTGCCTCTTTGGTGGTGTCAAATCGTCGAAAGCCTAAAAGCAACTATTGATTGGTGATTCGTGCTCTACACTACAACCACCGAGAAGTGGATAGATTGACTGTAAAGATATGTGGTCCTTAATACCATAAGTATTCACATCTACGTGAAGAGAGAAAAGGTAGCGGCTTGCAAAATTCACATAGTGTCCCGTTTTCTGTTTTTGGGTCTTCTGGTAGGTTAGGATAAGGGCACTTTAGTACGACAGTTTCTTGACATTGGGAATGGCTTTTGTGGGCTATTCATGCCTGTGCCACCTCTTGGTTAGTTAATCTTTAGCAATCAATCAGTTGGGAACCACGGGAGACATCTCCCGTCACGCAGGGTGCAGTCGCACCTCCACAGATCTCCTGTATCATCTATTGATACTGGAAATGGCTCAAAAGGGCCACCACTTATGGGCTATTCATGCCCATGCCACCTTTTGGGTGGCTTAATCTTCATCATCATCAGTTGGGAACACTCTGGATTCACAGCGCGCCTGCCATTGGGTGAGGTTCTCTGAATTAACCTGCTGTCTGCCTGGCGAGAGTTGAAAAAGGTTGTTGGTGGTGCTTTTGTGGGGCCCTGTAGCCATGGTGTGGCCTGCTTGATGGCGTTCCCATTGGTCCCTAGAAAGAGGTCTTCGTCGGCCGGACTGCAATTCTCTGGATTAGTGGATTATCCGGCTGTGGACGTGGTGCTGATTGATGGTTTATGTGTCGCTGTGGTCGATGTCGGAGGTATCCAGCTCGCCTCCAATGTGTATATGGCGGTGGTTACGTTCCAGTCCGATGCTGTTTTCCAAGATTTCGTTTAGCATTATGATGGCCACTTCCTTTTCTTGTCTGGAGATGCTGGGACTGAGACGATGATGGATCTTAGTATCAAGACAACTCAGGGGGCACCCTAAGAGTTCCCTGAGGACCTGTTGCATCATTTCTTTGGAAAGTACAGGTATGTCCTGCGCGTACGGATGAATGTGATTACTTCTGGCAGGCTGAAAAGGGTGGCAAATGGGACGAGGACTCTGTCAATAAAACTTCAGGCTAATATTCTGTCCTATGTGGTGCAGTTGGGGTGCCCCATCAAGTATTTTCATGCTGGTCAGCCTCCACTTGTTTACAGTGCGGCTGACTGGATCATATGGCTGCGATGTGCCGTGCAGGTGGTGTGGCTCGCGTGAAACTCTTTCAGGATGCCGATTTCACCCCCTCCCCTTCCTGGAGGTCCTGGAGGCTCCTGTGAATGATGATGATGTGCTCTGGGTGCTCTGCCTGCACGGCTTGCAACACAGTGTCCATCTGTAATGGTGGGCTCATCTGTGAGTGTATTGCGCCGATATTGCCTGCAGCTTCTGCAGTCGCCCCTGGTGGCACTGTGTACTTACTTACCTAGTTACCTAGTAGTGCTTGTGGGGGGTTGAGCTCTGGCTCTTTGTTCTCACCTTTCAACTGTCAATCAACTAATGTACAGGTTCCTCAGCCTACTTGGCTCTATCATATCTATACTTGAAGCTGTGTATGGAGTCAGCCTCCACCACATCACTTCCTAATGCATTCCATTTGTCTACTACTCTGACACTGAAAAAAATCTTTCTAAGGTCTCTATGGCTCATTTGGGCACTCAATTTCCACCTGTGTCCCCTAGTACGATGAACAGCAGGCGTGTGTGGACCTGCCGCCTGCCCCGGCTGCTGTCGCCACGGAGGTGGTTCCTCGGGTAGTGCCTGTGCCGGCGTGGTGTCTGATACTCCTCGTGCTGTGTGTACGGCTTCCTCTGTGTTGGGGGATGTTTGGGCCTCTACGTCATCGGCGGAGGGGTGCTCCTCCCGCCGTCCTCGGAGTTGTTCCTTCTGGATCTTCCTGCTTCTCAGCTGCAGTGCTGGAAGAGACATGTGTGCGTTCACTCCCAGGATTGTGGATCTCCTGTCTAGGGGATGAAGGCAGTGGTTTGTGAGTGAGGTGAGAGTGGCGTGGGGGAGTTCACGTTGGCTACTGTGGAGTCTGGGTGCGGCAGTTGTGAGGTGGCTACGTCTGCGAAGGTGAAGTGTATTCACCTAGTTTGGGTTGTATTCACCACCAGGAGGTTGAGCTATGCTCTTTCGGCTCACCTCTCAACTGTCAGTCAATCAACTGTTACTAACTACTAACTACTTTTTTTTCCATACACACACTCAGGAAGTATCCCGTAACAGCTGTCTAACTCCCAGGTACCTATTTACTGTTAGGTAACAGGGGGCATCAGGGTGAAAGAAACTCTACCCATTGTTACTCACCAGCGTCAGGAATCGAACCCTGTACACAGGATTACGAGTCCCACATGCTGTCCACTCGGCTACCAACGCCTTGTTGTGGTGTCAGGCTCCTGTTATGGAGGGTCCTCGGTGCAGGGTGGTTGACCCTGGAGAGCCTGGCTGTGGTGATCATGGCGTCCATATGCGTCTCCAGAAGGGGCCTCTGGACCCACCTCCTTATGTAACTTCCTCTCCGGTGCCTGAAAGTGCATCTCTGAATGCACTTTCTATAGGTTACGTTCTGTGGTGGGGCATTTGGGGCCGGTGTCTATGTAGCTTTTGTGCAAGAGCATAATATTCGAGTTGGGCTGTGTTGTATGTGTTGGTGGAGGGTTTTCGGGTGGTATTGAATCCGTCGCTCTTATTGAATAGGGAAACGCTGGTAATTCTTTCCAAGCGGGCGCCTATTTCCGTGCTTCACACGGAAATGAACGACGTCATTCGGGTGTTGCTAGTTCGCATTTCTTATCTGGGAGTTGAGGTTCTCTTGTTGAGTGTTTACGTGCCTTCTGGGTCGGCTGGGAGATGGGAGCAGGACTTTTTTGCGGGGGAACTTTTGTATTACTTGCGGCACGATACACGTGGAATGGTTTTTTGGGGAGATTTTAATTGTATCACGTCGGCGAGGGATAGTAATAGTGTTCGTCCTGCAAATATCTCCCCTGCGTTGGTTGTGACTTTGCAGAGTTGAGGCTTTTGGGATGCAGCTGTGTTGCTGTGGAGTGCTTTGGATTATAACTTTGTGTCCTGTGGGTCCTGTTCCCATCTTGATAGGTTCTACGAACACAAGTCAGAGGGGTCGGTTGTCTCATATCGGACGTTTCCAGTTGCCTTCTCAGACCATTGTCTAGTGGTAATGCAGGTTGGGGGTTCGGAGCCAGGTGCGGGTCGGTCGGAGCTGGTGGAAGCTGAACTGTGTTGTTGAGATGTCCGGATGTGTGTGGTCAATTTCGGGAGTGGGTTTCGGCTGTGTTGGCTGCTCGAAAATTTCGATTTCCTTCAGTTCTGGGTTAGTGGGAGTGGTGTAAGGATGAGTGTAGGGCGTTTTTTGTCATGGTGGCTAAGAGGGAGGTGGCGGGAGGTTCAGTTTGTTGCAGGTTTTGCAGGCGAGGTTGTTTCGCTTGTATGGGTTGGAGAATCAGGGTTATGATCGTTTTGTGGACATCTTTTTATGTAAGGAGCTTTATGCTATTCTCTATGCTCTTCGTCTCCTGCTTTCTCGTTGTCAGTCTTCCTTTGTAGTTGTTGTTGACTCTCGTAGTGCCCTCATGGCTCTCTGGTCCTTTAATCCAGTCCATCCAGTAGTTGTCGAGATCCAGCATTGGCTGTTTCTTGTTCACAGTAAATTTAAGTCGGTTGAGTTTTGTTGGGTTCCCAGCCATATTGGTGTGTCTTTAAATGAGCGTGCGGATGCTGCCGCCAAGGAAGCTGTCCGCTCTTGTCCCATCTCTCGTAAAGGCATTCCGTATTCCGACTTTTACCCGGTTATCCATTCCTCAGTCCTTACCCGTTGGCAGGCTTCTTGGTTGTCTGTTACTGGTAACAAGCTACGTACTCTTAAATGTTGTGTTTCCTCGTGGCCGTCCTCCTTCCACCGTAACCGGCGGTGGGAAACAGCTCTGGCGAGGTTGCGTATTGGCCATACTCGCTTAACCCATGGTCACTTGATGAAGCGCCGCCCTGCTCCTTATTGTCCTAGTTGCATTGTCCCTCTTACGGTCGTGCATGTCCTTCTTGAATGTCCTGACTTCCAGGACGAGCGTGTGTCTTGCTTTCCGACCGCCTCTCGCGGTCACCTGTCCCTCAATAGAATTCTTGGTGACTCGGATATTTTTAATATCGTTCGCCTTATGCGTTTTTGTTCTCGTATTGGCATCCTTGGTGATATTTAGCGCCCTCTGATTATTTTGCGCATTTGATGGTGCTACATAGCCTTCCCGGTTTGGTGCCTTCTTTTGATAATTACTTACTTACTTATGTAAGGAGCAGCTTCGTGGGTTGCGGAAGGAGATGACTGAGGGTATTCGTGTCCAGGCTGGGGTTGAGGAATGGTTGTTTGATGAATGGCTTTTTCCATTTGTGTTGTGACAAGAAAAAGGTGGATCGTGCTTCTGTTTGGTTGACGGGTCTCCATCAGCCGGATAGGTCGTGTTGTCGAGCACAGATGGGGTCTTGCTGAATGTTCATCAGGAGCTTGAGGAGTTGTATTGGCTGGTCGAGGGGGAATGAGGAGTTGGTGGATTATTTCTCCGGCACTGTTTCCCTGGGTTGTCGGAGGTGGACTCTCTGGGTCTTTCGGAGCTTTGGAGGGTCATACAGTCCTTTTGGAAGGATAGGGTTCCGGGGTTGGTTGAATGGTCTTCCGGTGGAGTTTTATGTCTCATTTTGGAATGTGATTGATTCTGATTTTCTGGAGGTGGTTAGGTATTGTTTGGGGCAGATGTTGTCTGGTTTGCAGCTTGACGGGATTCTGCGGCTGCTTCTGAAGCTGGGGGATTTGCTAGGGTTAGGGGGAGGTGGTTTAAACTCGCTTATTTTGTATTTTTGTTCTGTGAGGTTTATCTATTTGGTCGAGTTGGGCGTTTTCAGGAGGTGGCTTTTCTTACTCTGCCGGTATATTTGTGAGCTGTTATGATTCTTCGTGAACTTTGTCAGTTCCCGGGGTTTATGTCGTTCGGTTGTCAGGACGGGGGCTCTTTTCTGTTTGGGAATTCATTGGGTTGAGAGGTTATACCCATGTTATGACTGGGGGGATATTTGGACCATGCTGCGCAGGCCGTGTATTGCACAGTGGCAATGGGAATTAATGTTTCGCTTGGTACACGAGACGTTGCTGAGGAATTGCGCGGTTGTTTATGTTGAGGGTTGGTTGGTTCGGACAGCTGCATGCATTGTGGGGTGTGTGTGTGAATCTCAGTTGCATGTGTTTTACTATTGTAGGCAGGTTCAGGGTTTGGTGAACTGGTTGTGGGATACGATTGAGGTTTTTTGTGGTCTCAGGTTGCTGGTTGATTTGTTGCATTTTTTGTTTTTGTCATTTCCTCGGGGGTCCAGGAATCTTCAGAACACTCTCGGGGTTTTAATCACGGGTTGTGTGTTTTGTTTATAATGCTGGGCATATGGAGGGATACGAGGTGGGCCGGATTTTGAGCTTTTTGCAGGGTCGCTTGCAGTATTCTATGTGGACATAGGACGTCTCTGGGGGTGTTTGCTTCCTGCTTTACGGGCGTTATGTCAGGGGTGTGGCTTTGTTGTAGGTTGTGGGGTTTTGTGGTGTGTGTGTGTGTATGTTTGCCTGTTTTTACTTGTATCTTGTGTGGTATTTTTTTTTTATTTTTTTTTTTTTTTTTTTAGCTCTATAGAGTAGGTCAGGTTGTGGTATGTTGTGGGTTATTTTGTTCTGACTGGTTTGCATGACTGCTTTCTTCTGAGTGTGTGTGTGGGCTTACGTGTGTTTTCGGGTTCTTCGGGAGTGGTGGTGTGTGCGGATGCTGCGCTGATATTGTGTTTTTCTCACCTGTCTATGGTTGCAACCCGTTCTCGCACTTTCGTACAGTCAATATTGACTTATTAAATACGTGCATATGTGACATACTAAACATACTAGTTTACGTTGAAAAGCTTCATAGAAAGCACTGACCTTACCTAACCTTCTTAGTATGTTAAGATAAGCATCTTATTGCTTCGTAATTACAATTATTACTTAACCTATACCTATAATAGGTTATAATTACAATTATTACTTAACCTATACCTATAATAGGTTATAATTACAATTATTACTTAACCTATACCTATAATAGGTTAAGTAATAATTGTAATTACGAAGCAATGAGATGTTTATCTTAACATACTAAGAAGGTTAGGTAAGGTCGGTGTTTTCTATGAAGCTTTTCAAGGTAAACTAGTATGTTTAGCATGTCACATATGCACGTATTTAATAAGTCAATATTGACTGTAAGAAAGTGCGAGAACGGGTTGATGCGTGGTATATGCATTCTATTCCTGCACTAGTAGTGCCCTGGTCGAGGACCGGGCCGCGGGGACACTAAAAAGCCCTGAAATCATCTCAAGATAACCTCATCTCAAGATAGTAGTGCACCTTTCTTAATAACGGCCACATTGTGGGCTACGGTTTTTGTGCGGCTGTTTGGACGCCGTTCTTTATTGTCTATCTTATGAATTTTGAAACCAATGATATTTTTTGCTGTACTTTTTGCTGTGTCTTGTTGTTTGCTGTACTTTTTGCTGTGTCTTGTTCTTTGCTGTGTCTTGTTCTTTGCTGTGTCTTGTTCTTTGCTGTGTCTTGTTCTTTGCTGTACTTTTTGCTGTTTTGTTTTTTGTGTATGTGTGTTTTTGCTTATTGCGATGTTCATGTGCTGTTTTTTATGCTGTTTATGACACGTTCCGGTGATGTGGCGCCGGTTTCTTTCTTTTATATGTATTAATTCACTGTTATTTACCTGCTTCTTCGATGTGTTATCATCGAGCGAAATTGAAATTGAAATTGAAATTGAAATCAGTTTATTGAGGTAAAATCCACACAAAGGGATGAGGTAGCTCAAGCTATTCTCACCCCGTTCAGTACAACGTGTTAATATATACATAGACACACATCACAAATAAACATATTACCAAACATTCTGAGAGGTAAACATATACATTTCCTCCTTCACAAGTAGTATGGTATCAGACGTACACACAAATACTTTTATGACGAGCGAAGGTTGTCAGTGTGCCAGGGTCCTTGTGTTCCGGTGTTTCTGTGTCAGTTTATCTTGTGTACTGTTGATTGTAACCATGATATATATGTGCTTCAGCCTACAGTTTAGACCTATTGTCTTATGTATGACCCTCTGTCCTGCGTGACAGTGAATACTAGCATTATCCTCACTTTAATAAGACTATCAAAATCCTCAGATTAGGCAAAATTGTAATTAATTTTGTCAATAAAGATGTTAATAATAATAACTGTTTATTTTGTTATTTATTCATGTTAATGTGTTATTTCTGGTGCTGTTTCTTGTTTAGGGTGTGTCTAGTTGTGGTGCTCCGGTGCCTTGTATTATTGTATTTGTGTCATGTTTTATGCCAAAAAAAGATGGGAACGCTCGTGAGAACAGGCTGAGTATAGACCGATCAGGTGGATACATCTCTCTTTGGGTACACATACACAACCATGTGTCTTTACGACACATGGTTGTGTAAACACACTGGTTCTGACTGTGACCTGTGGAAGGCGCAGCCGAGGTCACATTCGTT
>NC_091225.1:25127264-25147803 GCF_040958095.1 Procambarus clarkii
TGTGTGAGTTCTTCACACACTTTCATATCATTCTCTGTGCGATTTCTTCACACACTTTCTTATCATTCTCTGTGTGACCTCTTTGTGTGTGTGGCTTGATCGTTTGACCATTTGCTGACCTCTTCCTCCTCAAGTGGCTGCAGTAGTTAAGGCTGGCCCTTGACCCCTTGATGACCAACTCGATCTTATATACTGCTTCTCAACTGGTCTCCAAAGATCAGCGTGTTGTTTGTTGTTTAAGATTCGCTACCTGGAACAAAAAGCTCCAGGTAGCACGGGCTATGGTGAGCCCGTGTTCGTTGCTCTCTCCAACACACGTGTTGTGCTCGGACTCTGTGTTTCCCGTAGAGTCTTTTCATACTTTTTTTTTAATTTTGCCTCCAAGCATTGCCAGTCAAATCATGTGTTTTATATCTAAGATCCTTTGTCTCTTTAGGTACAATCACTTGGGCTGGATGGTAGAGCGACGGGCTCGCTTCATGCAGGTCGGCGTTCAATCCCCGACCGTCCAAGTGGTTGGGGCACCATTCTTTCCCAATCCCAAATCCTTATCACCCCTTCCAAGTGTTATATAGTCGTAATGGCTTGGCGCTTTCTCTTTATAGTTCCCTTGCCTTTGGGGCAATATCTCCCTTCAGTTTCTTCATATCTTCTAGTCATTGACGCCATCTTGTCTTGTTTGTTCTCCATGTTCTCCTGTTCTCAGTTCTCTTCATGAATTGTCTGATCTTCTAGAACTCATCTCTTGGGAGAGTTTCCCCTCTCCTCGTCTCTTCCCCCTGGTCTCTGTCTTTATAACTACGTAATCACAGACCAATATTCAGTGGTCCCTGGCCATCGTTGTTATTTATTGATCGCTGTTGCTAGTGACCATGTCGTTGCGGGTGGAGACCCGGGGGCCAGATTGAAGAAGCAGTTACGCAAGTACGTACGAACCTGAAACATCTTTCCTCGATCTTTGACGGCTTTGGTTACATTTATTAAACAGTTTACAAGCATGAAAACTTGCCAATCAACTGTTGTTATTGTTATAAACAGCCTCCTGGTGCTTCGGAGCTCATTATCTTTTTAATAGTTGTAAACAAAGCCGCCAAAGATTGAGAACAGATGAACAGGTTCGTAAGTGATTGTGTAACTGCTTTGTAAATCTGGCCCCTGGTCTGACCTTACTGGTTGGCCTACTGCTCTTCTTCATGTTTCCTTCCTAGAGTGTGATGCTATTGTGAAGTTCCTTTCTACTAATTCTAACAGCTTTGCTCTCCATGTCTATTTTTTCCTGGACCGTACTTATACATACAATACTAGAGTGGGTTCTGGGAGTTCTTCTACTCCCCAAGCCCGGCCTGAGGCCAGGCTCGACTTGTGATAACTTGGTCCACCAGGCTGTTGCTTGGAGCGGCCCGCAGGCCCACATATACCTGGTTGATGGGGTTCTGGGAGTTCTTCTACTCCCCAAGCCCGGCCCGAGGCCAGGCTCGACTTGTGATAACGTGATCCAATAGTCTGTTGCTTGGAGCGGCCCCACATAGCCACTACAGTCTACTTGGTCCAGTACTTCTTGTGGGAACGTATTTATTTTTTTTTTACGTTAATTTTTGTTCAGGCAATATTTCTTGTGCTTGCTGAGTATCGGATTGTCGTGGACCTCTGATGTTAAGTGTTCTCTGATTGTCGTGGACCTCTGATGTTCAGTGTTCTCTGATTGTCGTGGACCTCTGATGTTAAGTGTTCTCTGATTGTCGTGGACCTCTGATGTTCAGTGTTCTCTGATTGTCGTGGACCTCTGATGTTCTGTGTTCTCTGATTGTCGTGGACCTCTGATGTTCAGTGTTCTCTGATTGTCGTGGACCTCTGATGTTCAGTGTTCTCTGATTGTCGTGGACCTCTGATGTTCTGTGTTCTCTGATTGTCGTGGACCTCTGATGTTCAGTGTTCTCTGATTGTCGTGGACCTCTGATGTTCTGTGTTCTCTGATTGTGTCTATGGCACCTCTGCTCCTCACTGGTTCTGTTTTGCAATCTCCCTCTCGAATGATTGATGTCTATGGTCCACTAACAACTATCTCCAAACACCACAATGAAACACCATCAACCACCATCATCACCACCAACCACCATCCAGTCACTATCTGCCATCGTCATTTACCTCCACTACTAACACCCACCACAACCACTCCAACCACTATCACTAACGGCTAACCAGTAACCACCTCCACTATCACAATTACCACAGTCAAACACCACCATTAACCACAATCCATCACTACTAACCAGCACCTAACACCACCATCCACAAACCACCACAACCACCAAATATCACAACTACCCTCAAACTCCACTCTCCACCACCACTAACCACAATCACCTACATCACCACCACCACCACCACCAGCTAATACAACCACCACCCACACCCATTACAGTCACTATTCATCATCACAATGCTTCACCATCACCACCAACCACAACTACCACCCCCCCCCCCACTCTTTTATTCATGGCACCATCTGGTGACCCTGGACGGACCTAAATGGTGCTTCTATTGTTGATTGTGTTGGGGGTGCCTTCCACTCCTGACACCATCACCACTATCACCACCACCTCTGTTATAACCACCACTGCCACCAGCAACCAACACAGCCACCAACACCAGCAACCAACACAGCCACCAACACCAGCAACCAACACAGCCACCACCACCAGCAACCAACACAGCCACCACCACCAGCAACCAACACAGCCACCACCACCAGCAACCAACACAGCCACCACCACCAGCAACCAACACAGCCACCACCACCAGCAACCAACACAGCCACCACCACCAGCAACCAACACAGCCACCACCACCAGCAACCAACACAGCCACCACCACCAGCAACCAACACAGCCACCACCACCAGCAACCACCACCACCACCACCAACACCACCAACCACCACCACCAACACAGCCACCACCACCAGCAACCAACACAGCCACCACCAACCACCACCACCAACACCACCAACCACCACAACCACCAACCACCACTCCCACCACCACCACAACCACCCCCACTACAACCACCCACCACCACAACAACAATAGCTCCTTCCATCATTACCAAACTTGGTAATAGGAGCCGCCCTGCCGCTGCTCCTGCTCCTCAAGTATCACTTGACAGGAGATGCAACTCGGAATACTCTCCACATTCACAACAGAAAAGACTCCCAAGTGCTACTTGATCTCTACGGACTTTACGATGCTTCAGGAGCTCGCCTCCTGACTATACTTTTTCAATAATGTATCAAAAAATTTGTATTCTCAAGGGGGTGTATGTTTATACTGAGAGATGTGCAGTGTGTTAGAAAAAACTTGGGGAGGATTATGGCTGAACGGAGGAATACAATCACTCGTTTCGCTTACAATCTGTTGATTGGCTTTTTCGAATTTATTTTTATATATCGATATTTTGAGGGTTTTTTTTGGGTATTAATAATTTAGGATTTGTTTGAAGTTGTGTGTTTTTGTTGTATAGAGCTTCGAGGCATACACCAGGGTGTGTGTGTGTGTGTGTGTGTGTGTGTGTGTGTGTGTGTGTGTGTGTGTGTGTGTGTGTGTGTGTGTGTGTGGAGGGTGTCTCACTGTTGGCTGTTGTCGTCACTATAAGCAACTCCCATGCTTACATGTATAGTGTATCACTATGTATAGTGTGTATAGTGTCACTGAAGGTTGGTATGATTGTGTATCACTTAGACAGTGATTACTGCAGTGAAAGTTGACATGTTTATGTTGCTACAAGCTGGGCAACTTGTCACCATCACAAGGACACTGATTGTGAGTGGTTGCCTTGTATAGTGACTGTGTTGTCAGCCTCTTGTGGAATGACTTGTGATATTAACAGATTATTGATATTGTGACGTGGTATAGGCAGCGCAGCAAAGACCTGGCAGATGCAGGTTCGAATCCTCGTCACGGCCCTTGTGGATTTGTTCACCTGGCAGCTGTAGTTTGCCTTACCAACATTAAATAAATAAAAAAGTAAAAAAAAGTAAATCAAACTGCTAAAGACCTTAAAGGGGGTCTCGTAGCCTGGTGGATAGCGCGCAGGACTCGTAATTCTGTGGCGCGGGTTCGATTCCCGCACGAGGCAGAAACAAATGGGCAAAGTTTCTTTCACCCTGAATGCCCCTGTTACCTAGCAGTAAATAGGTACCTGGGAGTTAGTCAGCTGTCACGGGCTGCTTCCTGGGGGTGGAGGCCTGGTCGAGGACCGGGCCGCGGGGACACTAAAGCCCCGAAATCATCTCAAGATAACCTCAAGATAACCTTTGGTGTGTGATAGTTGCAGGAGTAAACAATAATTATAACTATTTACAATACTTATAATAACAATCATAAAACCCTGCTGGTCTGTTGTTGTCTTAGATTTAGCTACTCTGGAATAATGTCCATGTAGCACGGGCTATGGTGAGCCCGTAACTTACCTGGCACAGGAGCGGGGCTGAATGTTCGCTGGGTCGATTTGATTGATGAAGATTAAGCCACCCAAAAGGGGGCACGGGCATGAATAGCCCGTAAGTGGTGGCCCTTTTTTGTCATTACCACTATCAATAGATATATATGATGTAAATATATATATATATATATATATATATATATATATATATATATATATATATATATATATATATATATATATATATATATGTCGTACCTAGTAGCCAGAACTCACTTGTCAGCCTACTATGCAAGGCCCGATTTGCCTAATAAGCCAAGTTTTCCTAAATTAATATATTTTCTCTAATTTTTTCTAATGAAATGATAAAGCTACCCATTTCATTATGTATGAGGTCAATTTTTTTTTATTGGAGTTAAAATTAACGTAGATATATGACCGAACCTAACCAACCCTACCTAACCTAACCTAACCTATCTTTATAGGTTAGGTTAGGTAGCCGAAAAAGTTAGGTTAGGTTAGGTAGGTTAGGTAGTCGAAAAACAATTATTTCAAGAAAACTCGGCTTATTAGGCAAATCGGGCCTTGCATAGTAGGCTGACAAGTGCGTTCTGGCTACTAGGTACGACATATATATATATATATATATATATATATATATATATATATATATATATATATATATATGTATATATATATATATATATATATATATATATATATATATATATATATATATATATATGTATATATATATATATATATATATATGTATATATATATATATATATATATATATATATATAAATATATATATATATATATATATATATATATATATTGGCTGATACCTATCTACCTTACAACACAGGTGAGGGAGGCGGGGCGGCCACCTTCAGGGAGACCCAGAAAACTAACAAGTTCAGGGACCTAGAACGTTGTTACAGGTTCGTGCCGATAGGCTCTGAGACTCTGGGCGTCTGGTTTAAATGTGCACTTAGTGGGTGGCAAACTCATTAGGCAAACTAGAGACCTAAGAGCGGCCAGTTTCTGGTTCCAGCGCCTCAGTGTCACGATTCAGAGAGGAAATGCTTCCCTACCTTTTCAGAGTTGGATGAGATTTTCAACTAGTAATTCATATATATATATTTTTCTCTTTATAAACTGTAACGAAATGTTATCAAATATATTAAATACATCATATTGTATAAAATAAGACAAAAGTAGGGATGGTAGAAGAAAATATTGAACCGGTGTCCAGGAAGAATCCACACTGTCTTCCCTGAATGCCTTTTATTCTCTTCTCTAAGGCTATGGGTCCCCGTAATTGCACCAGTGGTGGTATCCTTATATTTTCAGTCTCTGAATCTCATTTGTTAAAATGTGTACTATTTCACTCGCCCGTCCCTATCAGATCTGTCATTATTTAATATATATTTTGTTTCTCAAAGTTTTATCTCTTGATATGTGTCTTAAAAAATATTAAATTTGAATTTTATATTTATAATTAATTACTGTATGGGATACCTGGTGGTGGCCGGGAACCCTTTCCGCGCTCTCTTCTCCTGTTCTTCCCTTTCCTCTCCTCTTCCTTATCTCTCCCCTCCTCTTCCTTATCTCTCCCCTTCTCTTCCATATCTCTCCCCTCCTCTTCCATATCTCTCCCATCCACTCCACGTTTCTTCCCATCTCTTCCTCTTCCTCTAACATCACGTTCTTGTATTTGGTCGTCCCCTCTCCCTCTTCTTCCCTCTTTCTAACTACTCCTGCCTTTCCCTTGTTCTCTCTCTCCCTTCCCATTGTGTCTCACGTTCTTTCTCTCGCTCTCTTTCTCTCTCCCTTCCCATTCTTCCTCCTTTTCTCTCTCCTTCCTTCCCTCCCATTCACTCTGCTTCTCTCCAGTTCTATTTACCTCTATCCCTCCCATTCCGTTTTCTCTACCTCCATCCCTCCCTCTCCTCCCGTTTTCTCTACCTCCATCCCTCCCTCTCCTCCCGTTTTCTCTACCTCCATCCCTCCCTCTCCTCCCGTTTTCTCTACCTCCATCCCTCCCTCTCCTTCCGTTTTCTTTACCTCCATCCCTCCCTCTCCTCCCGTTTTCTCTACCTCCATCCCTCCCTCTCCTCCCGTTTTCTCTACCTCCATCCCTCCCTCTCCTCCCGTTTTCTCTACCTCCATCCCTCCCTCTCCTCCCGTTTTCTCTACCTCCATCCCTCCCTCTCCTCCCGTTTTCTCTACCTCCATCCCTCCCTCTCCCGTTTTCTCTACCTCCATCCCTCCCTCTCCTCCCGTTTTCTCTACCTCCATCCCTCCCTCTTCTCCCGTTTTCTCTACCTCCATCCCTCCCTCTCCTCCCGTTTTCTCTACCTCCATCCCTCCCTCTCCTCCCGTTTTCTCTACCTCCATCCCTCCCTCTCCTCCCGTTTTCTCTACCTCCATCCCTCCCTCTCCTCCCGTTTTCTCTACCTCCATCCCTCCCTCTCCTCCCGTTTTCTCTACCTCCATCCCTCCCTCTCCTCCCGTTTTCTCTACCTCCATCCCTCCCTCTCCTCCCGTTTTCTCTACCTCCATCCCTCCCTCTCCTCCCGTTTTCTCTACCTCCATCCCTCCCTCTCCTCCCGTTTTCTCTACCTCCATCCCTCCCTCTCCTCCCGTTTTCTCTACCTCCATCCCTCCCTCTCCTCCCGTTTTCTCTACCTCCATCCCTCCCTCTCCTACCGTTTTCTCTACCTCCATCCCTCCCTCTCCTCCCGTTTTCTCTACCTCCATCCCTCCCTCTCCTCCCGTTTTCTCTACCTCCATCCCTCCCTCTCCCGTTTTCTCTACCTCCATCCCTCCCTCTCCTTCCGTTTTCTTTACCTCCATCCCTCCCTCTCCTCCCGTTTTCTCTACCTCCATCCCTCCCTCTCCTTCCGTTTTCTTTACCTCCATCCCATTCTCTCAGATCATAAAAAATACGCCCCCAGCAAACGCATAACTTACTTTTAAGTTTTGATACTTAGATGCAACTTTAGGCGTGAGATGAATTGCAGAAAAATCCTTCTTAAACAGTGGTGGGTATTGACTACGTATCCCCGACCGTCGAAGCGGTTGGGCACCTTTCCTTCTTCCCGTCCCATCCCAAATCCCTATCCTGACCTTATTTTGTCATTAGAATCTCTCATCTTAATGCTAACTTGCCACCAGAATGCCTCGTCTTAAGTACTAACTTACCACCAGAATGCCTCGTCTTAAGTACTAACTTACCACCAGAATGCCTCGTCTTAAGTACTAACTTACCACCAGAATGCCTCATCTTAAGTACTAACTTACCACCAGAATGCCTCATCTTAAGTACTAACTTACCACCAAAATGCCTCATCTTAAGTACTAACTTACCACAGAATCCCTCATCTTAAGTACTAACTTACCACCAGAATCCCTCATCTTAAGTACTAAACACCAGAATCCCTCATCTTACATTCTCATTTCCCGCCAAAATCTCCCCCATCCTGCTCAATGTTCCCGCCCAAATATCTCCGATGATGTTATTGGCGGGAAGGAACGACCAATGGAACAGCTGCGAGAGGTAAACAAACTCATTTGGCTTTGCTCAACAAGGCTCTTTGCGCGTCCATCAGATTAAATACCTCCCCGGGCCTTTGATGGAACCTGAGCGCCTTTCCTGCCCACCAATTCGGAAGCGTTTGAAGCCTCCAGATGCGAAAGCAGACATTAATGTGTGCAAATATGCCGCACGACGGCCAGGGAGATGGCAACACCGCACGACGGCCGGGGAGATGGCAACACCGCTCTTTTTGTCATGTTTATTTATTTATTTATTTATTTATTTATGCTATACAAGAATGTACATAAGGAATGTGAGGATACAAATATGGTAATTACAGTCTTGTAAAGCCACTAGCACGCGCAGCGTTTCGGGCAGGAAATGTTTCCATGTTTGTTTTGTAAGTTTCCAGACTCGATGCCTTGTATAAATTTTGATTAAATTAGCCGGAAAATTTGGGGCTTTTCCCAAAAGTTTTTTATGGCGTGTAGGTCTCTCAATGCACGAGATCAAAACTTAATTATATCATTGTTTTTATGTATTATTTTTATCCAAAAAGGCAAGATTTAGAGAATTTAAACTTTAATGTTTGAATATATATTTTAAGGCGATGAGTCACAATAACGTGGCTGAAGTATGTTGACCAGACCACACACTAGAAAGTGAAGGGACGACGACGTTTCGGTCCGTCCTTGACCATTCTAAAGTCGATGAGAGAATTCGGTCCAGGACGGACCGAAACGTCGTCGTCCCTTCACTTTGAATATATATGTTTCGTGATTGTAAAGCGGATAGTTCGAACCCCGTCTGCTTTTGTAGGGCCACGCCTGTCACACACACCCCATCTGTCTGTCTGTCTTTCATATTGCCCCGTCCAATTCTTCCAATAATTTGAATTATGCTGAAAATGTAAGTCCAACAAAACTTTTTAAACCTGCACCGCTGAAATCCATACCCTTACCTTCCCCTCTTTATCCTTCACTCTTTATCCTTATCTCTTTACCCCTCCCATTTTATATCTCCCCTATTTATCCTCCCCCCTTTTCTACCCTCCCATTTTTCTGCCTTTTCCCCTGATTGCCTGAGTCTCTTCTATCTCTAGGAAAGATCAAAATAACAAGATTCTAGCTTTTCTCTCCCAGAGCGAAGCTGTAAGCGAAGCTGTAAGCTTTTCTCTCCCAGAGCGAAGCTTAGAGCGAAGCTGTAAGCTTTTCTCTCCCAGAGCGAAGCTGTAAGCGAAGCTGGGAGCTTTTCTCTCCCAGAGCGAAGCTTAGAGCGAAGCTGTAAGCTTTTCTCTCCCAGAGCGAAGCTGTAAGCGAAGCTGTAAGCTTTTCTCTCCCAGAGCGAAGCTTAGAGCGAAGCTGTAAGCTTTTCTCTCCCAGAGCGAAGCTGTAAGCGAAGCTGTGAGCTTTTCTCTCCCAGAGCGAAGCTGTAAGCTTTTCTCTCCCAGAGCGAAGTTGTAAGCGAAGCTGTAATCTTTTCTCTCCCAGAGCGAAGCTTAGAGCGAAGCTGTAAGCTTTTCTCTCCCAGAGCGAAGCTGTGAGCTTTTCTCTCCCAGAGCGAAGCTTAGAGCGAAGCTGTAAGCTTTTCTCTCCCAGAGCGAAGCTGTAAGCTTTTCTCTCCCAGAGCGAAGCTTAGAGCGAAGCTGTAAGCTTTTCTCTCCCAGAGCGAAGCTGTAAGCGAAGCTGTGAGCTATTCTTTCCCAGAGCGAAGCTTAGAGCGAAGCTGTGAGCTTTTCTCTCCCAGAGCGAAGCTGTAAGCGAAGCTCTGAGCTTTTCTCTCCCAGAGCGAAGCTGTAAGCGAAGCTGTAAGCTTTTCTCTCCCAGAGCGAAGCTGTGAGCTTTTCTCTCCCAGAGCGAAGCTGTAAGCTTTTCTCTCCCAGAGCGAAGCTGTGAGCTTTTCTCTCCCAGAGCGAAGCTGTAAGCTTTTCTCTCCCAGAGCGAAGCTTAGAGCGAAGCTGTAAGCTTTTCTCTCCCAGAGCGAAGCTGTAAGCTTTTCTTTCCCAGAGCGAAGCTGTAAGCTTTTCTTTCCCAGAGCGAAGCTGTAAGCTTTTCTCTCCCAGAGCGAAGCTTAGAGCGAAGCTGTAAGCTTCGCTTGACTTAAATATCATTCCAAATTATATTGACGTTGAAAATAGGGTAAAGAAACAATCGGGTCCAGCTTCAAGGCTAAATATATAGTGTACTATATATATATATATATATATATATATATATATATATATATATATATATATATATATATATATATATATATATAATATGCGAACAAGCCTGAATGGTCCCCAGGGCTATATGCAACTGAAAACTCACACCTCAGAAGTGACTCGAACCCATACTGCCATGAGCAACGCAACTGGTATGTACAGGACGCCTTAATTCACATGACCATCACGACCGGACAAGCTGGAAACTCAGATGAGTTACAGAGATGTTAGGAAGTTTTCTTTTAGCGTGAGAGTATTGGGGAAATGGAATGCACTTAAGGAGCAGGTTGTGGAAGCAAATTCTATTTATAATTTTAAAACTAGATATGATAGGGAAATGGTACAGGAGTCATTGCTGTAAACAACCGATGGCTAGAAAGGCGGGATCCAAGAGTCAATGCTCGATCCTGCAGACACAACTAGGTGAGTACAACTAGGTGAGTACACACACACACACACACACACACACACACACACACACACACACACACACACACACACACACACACACACACACACAACAGGGTGACAATATTGCATCCCATTAAATCGTTGCAACGCTCGGCCTAAGCACCAGAGAAGTGCTAGTAATGGTTGACAGTGATATTAAGTGCTATCGTATCCCCCCCTTCCTAATGGGTAGGAAAATGATATATATATCTCTCCCCAGTGAGCAGTCTGGTAACTGAGAGAGAAGCACTGTGATATCTGCCCGACTGTCCCGTCCTCTGTATTTACACTCTCAATAGACATCGTCATTGTCTGCTTTAACTGTTTATGATGTTTTGAGAGCAAGAACGGCATGGCGGGGGTATTTTTAATTTTTTCCGTGCGTGTGTGTACTCACCTAGTTGTGCTTGCGGGGGGGTTGAGCTTTGGCTCTTTGGTCCCGCCTCTCAACTGTCAATCAACTGGTCGGTGTGTACTCGCCGATTTGTGCTTGCGGGGGTTGAGCTTTGGCTCTTTGGTCCTGCTTCTCAACTGTCAATCAACTGGTGTACAGGTTCCTGAGCCTATTGGGCTCTATCATATCTACATTTGAAACTGTGTATGGAGTCAGCCTCCACCACATCACTGCCTAATGCATTCCATCCGTTAATTACTCCGACACTGAAAAAGTTCCTTGTAACGTCCCTGTGGCTCATGTGGGTACTCAGTTTCCACCTGTGTCCCCTTGTTCGCGTACCACTAGTTTATCCTTGTTTACCCGGTCGATTCCTCTGAGGATTTTGTAGCTTGTGATCATGTCTCCCCTTACTCTTCTGTCTTCCAGTGTCGTAAGGTGCATTTCCCGCATGCACCTTATGCATGTGTGTGTGTCGGGGTGTATAATTATCTAAGTGTAATTACCTAAGTGTAGTTACAGGAAGAGATCTACCCTCGTGGTGTCCCGTGTGCGTGTGTGCGCGCGCGCCTCCCCGGTGTTTAGCTGCCTAACTAAGCACCCCGTCTTCTTAAGATTTCCCAGCGTCAAGAAACTGTCGTACTAAGGGACCCTTCTCCTAACCTACCAGTGGACCCAAAACAGAAAACGGGACAGTACGTCAATTTCGTGACCCGCCACCATTTTCTATTACGACAATTTTTGGCCTTAGCGTATACGTCAAAATGCGACGCTCTATTAGGACGGACGGGGCCTCGTAGCCTGGTGGATAGCGCGCAGGACTCGAAATTCTGTGGCGCGGGTTCGATTCCCGCACGAGGCAGAAACAAATGGGCAAAGTTTCTTTCACCCTGAACGCCCCTGTTACCTAGCAGTAAAATAGGTACCTGGGTGTTAGTCAGCTGTCACGGGCTGCTTCCTGGGGGTGGAGGCCTGGTCGAGGACAGGGCCGCGGGGACACTAAAAGCCCCGAAATCATCTCAAGATAACCTCAAGATAACGGGTTGAACTAACAATATACAAATCAGTTTCAGTTCCTTTGACATCGCTTATTTTAATTTTTGGTTTGTCTTAGACAGTGACTTAAGGTTTCTTCAGTGCTTAGATCCCTTTTTAATGCCTGTACCCACGCCGTAGTTAATCCTCCAGATATCCACCTTGATCATGATGAAGACTGGATCTTAAACTAGTGGGTTATCATTAACCCTTTTCCCATATTGTCTGCTGTCGGAGCAGCGTTAAAAGATAGCAGAAGTATCCACAAACTTTGATTCCAATGTGTAATCCCCGCCATGATGAGCCTTTATTGTTCAATTTTTTTTTTTAGTTTCTCGTCTAGCATTCTTGTGTTGTGTAGTCCTCTCTGTGTCTGCTGCTGTCCTCTCTCTGTCTGCTGCTGTCCTCTCTATGTCTGCTGCTGTCCTCTCTATGTCTGCTGCTGTCCTCTCTATGTCTGCTGCTGTCCTCTCTATGTCTGCTGCTGTCCCCTCTATGTCTGCTGCTGTCCTCTCTATGTCTGTTGCTGTCCTCTCTATGTCTGCTGCTGTCCTCTCTATGTCTGCTGCTGCCCTCTCTATATCTGTTGCTGCCCTCTCTATGTCTGTTGCTGTCCTTTCTCTGTTGGTGCCCTCTCTATGTCTGCTGCTGTCCTCTCTATGTCTGCTGCTGTCCTCTCTATGTCTGCTGCT
This sequence comes from Procambarus clarkii, assembly GCF_040958095.1. Taxonomy (NCBI): domain Eukaryota; kingdom Metazoa; phylum Arthropoda; class Malacostraca; order Decapoda; family Cambaridae; genus Procambarus; species Procambarus clarkii. The sequence continues at coordinate 25,140,028 of NC_091225.1, forward strand.
GCCCTCTCTCTGTCTGCTGCTGTCCTCTCTCTGTCTGCTGCTGCCCTCTCTATGTCTGCTGCTGCCCTCTCTATATCTGTTGCTGCCCTCTCTGTGTCTGTTGCTTTCCTCTCTCTGTTGGTGCCCTCTCTATGTCTGCTGCTGTCCTCTCTCGGTCTGCTGCTGCCCTCTCTCTGTCTGCTGCTGTCCTCTCTCTGTCTGCTGCTGCCCTCTCTCTGTCTGCTGCTGTCCTCTCTATGTCTGCTGCTGCCCTCTCTATGTATGCTGCTGTCCTCTCTCTGTTGGTGCTCTCTCTATGTCTGCTGCTCTCCTCTCTATGTCTGTTGCTGTCCTCTCTATGTCTGCTGCTGTCCTCTCTCTGTCTGCTGCTGTCCTCTGTTGCTGTCCTCTCTCTGTCTGTTGCTGTCCTCTTTCTGTCTGCTGCTGTCCTCTCTCTGTCTGTTTCTGTACTCTCTCTGTCTGCTGCTGTCCTCTCTATGTCTGCTGCTGCCCTCTCTATGTCTGCTGCTGTCCTCTCTATGTCTGCTGCTGTCCTCTCTATGTCTGCTGCTGTCCTCTCTATGTCTGCTGCTGTCCTCTCTATGTCTGCTGCTGTCCTCTCTATGTCTGCTGCTGTCCTCTCTATGTCTGCTGCTGTCCTCTCTGTCTGCTGCTGTCCTCTCAATGTCTGTTGCTGCCCCCTCTATGTCTGCTGCTGCCCTCTCTATGTCTGCTGCTGTCCTCTCTATGTCTGCTGCAGATAAGAAGAACATAAGCCAAAGGATATCAATGGCTGTATATATCATACACGAATGAGTTCTTCCTGGTTGAAGCTTCGATATCCGGACACACATCACTGCTGCCCATTTACCATTGTAAATGGGCAAAGTTCTACAAAGTTTGGAATAACAATTAGTATCGTGGGGCCGAGTGTTGAGCATGTTAAACCACTGAAGAATTTGTAAGTTGATGCTCTTCAATGGGGATCAGTATAACAGGATGAGCTGATAGATATATCTATCCAAGATCATCTATTCAAACTTGTGGTTTGTTGATAGTTTCAGAGTCCCACTAGCAGTTTAGGAGCTAGTGATACTCTGAAACTATCAACTGTGTTTACTAATCCTGTGATTGGTCAATTTACCAGCCAGATGATTGGTAAATCACCAGGACCCTCCCCCCCCCCCACACACACACACTAGAAGGTGAAGGGACGACAACGTTTCGGTCCGTCCTGGACCATTCTCAATCGACTTGAGAATGGTCCAGGACGGACCGAAACGTCGTCGTCGTCCCTTCACCTTCTAGTGTGTGGTCTGGTCAACATACTTTAGCCACGTTATTGTGACTCATCGCCTGTCTATAACTCGATGCAACCCGTTCTCGCAAATTTAAGAAGTCAATATTGACTTATTAGTTGCGTGCATAGGTGACATACTAAACATAATAGTTTCCCTTGAAAAGCTTCATAGAAAACACCGACCTTACCTAACCTACTTAGTATGTTAAAATAAGCATCTTATAGCTTCGTAATTACAATTGTTACTTAACCTATTATAGGTATAGGTTAGGTAATAATTGTAATTACGAAGCAATAAGATGCTTATCTTAACATACTAAGTAGGTTAGGTAAGGTCGGTGTTTTCTATGAAGCTTTTCAAGGGAAACTATTATGTTTAGTATGTCACCTATGCACATATTTAATAAGTCAATATTGACTTATTAAATTTGCGAGAACGGGTTGCTCGATGGTATAACTGAGTTATATTTACTCCTGTGTGGGTGTGTTTATGTATATGTGCGTGTGTATGTACCTCTGTAATTATATAAAAAAATGTAATTACTCATTAATTTCCGTTTGACTGCTCTCAGCTCTGAGCTAACCACTTCCAACGAGGTAATTACATCCTGCTTGTTCCAGCCTCACGGGCAAGGTCACCGCTATGTGCTTCCTAGTTAGTCCCAGTTCTTTAATTTTGATGAATTCTTTGATTTTGGTGAGTTCTTTGATTTTGATGAGTTCTTTGATTTTGACGAGTTCTTTGATTTTGGTGAATTCTTTGATTTTGACGAGTTCTTTGATTTTGGTGAATTCTTTGATTTTGATGAGTTCTTTGATTTTGATGAGTTCTTTGATTTTGGTGAATTCTTTGATTTTGACGAGTTCTTTGATTTTGGTGAATTCTTTGATTTTGACGTTCTTTGATTTTGATGTGTTCTTTGATTTTGATGTGTTCTTTGATTTTGATGTTCTTTGATTTTGATGTTCTTTGAGTTTGACGAGTTCTTTGATTTTGACGAGTTCTTTGATTTTGACGAGTTCTTTGATTTTGATGAGTTCTTTGATTTTGATGAGTTCTTTGATTTTGGTGAGTTCTTTGATTTTGACGAGTTCTTTGATTTTGACGAGTTCTTTGATTTTGACGAGTTCTTTGATTTTGACGAGTTCTTTGATTTTGACGAGTTCTTTGATTTTTGGTGAGTTCTTTGATTTTGACGAGTTCTTTGATTTTGACGAGTTCTTTGATTTTGACGTGTTCTTTGATTTTGATGTTCTTTGATTTTGATGTTCTTTGAGTTTGACGTTCTTTGATTTTGACGAGTTCTTTGATTTTGACGAGTTCTTTGATTTTGGTGAATTCTTTGATTTTGATGAATTCTTTGATTTTGATACGTTCTTTGGTTTTGATACGTTCTTTGGTTTTGATACGTTCTTTGATTTTGATTTCTTTGATTTTGACGAATTCTTTGATTTTGATGAACTCTCCCAATCTTTTTGTTCTCTGTTTCTTAATAGTTGTTTCTTGTCATGTGTTTAATTCTTCTGTGTTATTCTTAATTTCATATTCCTCCCGTGTTTTTAATCTTTCACTATTTAGAACTGTTCTCTGTGTTCTTTGTTCACTTCTCCGTTTATTGCATATTAATGATTTGTCTTCCTGTCTTCACCTTTATCCTTCCTGTATCCCTCCCACTCTCCTCTCCCCCCTCCTCCCTTCCCTTCTCCTCACCGGTTCTTTGTCCTCCATTCATCCCCTTCCACCATGGTCGTGATTTGTATCTCAATACGAAGCATCGTGTATGAGGTAAGAGTAAAGGGGGATTAATGATGAATGACATGGAACAGGTGACATGGAACAGGTGGAACTCCTTGCTGGGGGGTCCTGATTGTAAGAGGGTGGAATGGGGGGTCATAGAATGGGAGGGGAAGGTGGTGTAAAGGAGTAAATGGAAGGGGTTGTTTGGAAAGAGGGAGAGGGGGATGGGAGGGGGGGTGTATTAAATACCAAAGGAGGTGGAAGGGGGACCAAAAATGGAAAAGGGGTGGAGAGGGTTAGTGAGGGAGGGATTCATATAATGGGCAGGGGAAGGGAGTAGGTACGGGATAGTAGAAAGGGAATGAATAGGTATGGGATAGTAATGATGAATAGTCAACACAAACTCATCCATCAATTGAAAGGACCGGGCCGCGGGGACGCTAAGCCCTGAAATCGTCTCAAGATAACCTCTCAAGATTGATATTTGAGTCATATACTCGCCCACACCCGGCATTGTCATTTAGACTTTAGACTTTATTTAGACTTTAGACTTTATTTAGACTTTAGTTATTTATTTAGACTTGTATATACTTCAACTGTCAAGTCACATACAACCAACATGAAATAGTTGAATTTATATTAAGATATGTACCTTTTTTCTTGTAATTAACAGGCTGTATGTATATATATATTTTGGTCAGCCGAGATGGTGACTGACTGCTGACGTCACACCTATTAACGACACATTACAAGTCACGTGATCTACTGTATCCAATGAGACGAGACCTGAGAAATTATGATCTCAAGATAACACAAGAAATTATCTAAGAAAAATAACACGCAAAACTACATTTAATATAAAAAGTAATATTAGCCATTATCAGAATATGTAGCAAAAATGCCTAATCGCTTTGACGAAAGATGCTATCTTCCAGACACTACATTAATAGCAATAAATGTCGCGATAAATCATATTAAACAATTTAATGTTAGTATGAATCGGAGGCAGATAAGTATAACGTTGATAATTAGCGTGTCATTGGAGAAAGAACTTGATAAGAGACAAAGTGTGATAAACAGGGATTAGTAGCTAAGTGGTAAGGTAATCTTAGACTTTCCAAACCTATCTTGGTTATATAATGTCTCCAAATATCTGGCTATATAATGTCTCCAAATATTTGGCTATAAAAATCTCCAAATTTTTGGCTATAAAAATCTCCAAATTTTTGGCTATATAAATCTCCAAATTTTTAGCTTTAAAATATCTCCAAATTTTTAGCTATAAAATGTCTCCAAAGAGTTATTACCAAATCCTAAAAACAAAGAGTTTCCACCAGACTTTTTCAAATGAATCAAGAGCGCCACCTTAATTAACAAGAGCTGCAGTAGCGGCGTTACCAAATACGTTACTAGTAAACGTTAGTAGTTCTTTAGGGAAACGTTAAGAGTAACGTTACCCTAAAGTAACGTTATTCCCTTTGAGTAACCTTAAAGTACCACAGGTTATTAGGAAGGCGCAAAAATGTTAACAAAAGTACCGAAGTGAATGTGAAAAATTGGGTTAAAAGTCTTTTGGGCAGAAATAGGCATGATAACGGCGATTTCAGTAACAGCCTCAATTATACAGTTGAGGAACTCTTTACACACAGAAATCACAATAACCTGATGCATCAAATGAACAAATCCACAAGGGCCGTGACTAGGATTCGAACCTGCGTCCGGGAGCATCCCAGACGCTGCCTTAATCGACTGAGCTGCGACATGGTCAAAAAGAGTTGAAACCCAAGTTCTACTGAACTTACTGGATCCTGCAGAGACTGCAGTCGATTAAGGCAGCGACTGGGATGCTCTTGGACGCAGGTTCGAATCCTCGTCACGGCCCTTGTGGATTTGTTCATTGACGACCTGCTATTGTACTGCACACATAGCAGGATTCTTGGAAATAAAATAGGCGATTGTAGTGCCTTTGTGTGTCTGGAAACGCGAAATATTCTTACAATAACTGAATATTGTAGTATATGGATGAGTAAAGAAAACGGGAGAGCTGTTAACTATGTGTTCCAAATTATAGAATATCAGTTATTAATAACATCAAAATTTAATCAAACTGAAGAAAGCCTATTGTCCCATTACGAGGCAGCTCCTATTTATATCTACCTAGCTTAACCACTTGGGGTCGACGGTAGAGCGACGGTCTCGCTTCATGCAGGTTGGAGTTCAATCCCCGACCATCCAAGTGGTTGGGGCACCATTCCTTCCCCCCGTCCCATCCCAAATCCTTATTCTGATCCCTTCCAAGTGCTATATAGTCATAATGACTTTGCGCTTTCTCTTGATAGTTTCCTCCCTCATTCATATATATTTGTTAAACCTACGCTTGAAACAATCAAGTGAAACCACATCTATTGCTTCCCGGTAAACTGTTTCGCAAATCTACAACCCTGTTTCCAATCCAGTATTTACCCAGAGCTTTCCTAAATGTAAACTTATCCAATATATACCCATTATTTTGTGTTCTATTTTGAGTTAATTTATTTAATACCTTATCTCTCTTCTTATGGAGCATTTCTAATTTACCATCTTTTGGCATATGGAAGATACAGCTGAAGAACAACATAGTTCGTTCTATTTAACACTAGAACACTATGTTGTTCTTCAATAAATCCAATTCTAATATTTATTAGATTATTCTAATAAATACTGGGATTTACTATTTCTAGAAATATTTAGAAAGAAATAGAAATATATTTCTAGAAGAAATTGATTTCTAGAATTTTTCTAGAATTTTATAGAAATTTATTTCTTCTTATATATATATATATATATATATATATATATATATATATATATATATATATATATATATATATATATATGTATATATATATATATATATATATATGTATATATATATATATATATATATATATATATATATATATATATATATATATATATATATATATATATACAACTTTAGAACACTTTCCCACCAGGAGACTCGAACCCTAGCCAGCACAGAAGCCTTTCAGCAACTGGCATAACAGGTACGCCTTAACCCACTCCACCACCTGCTCAGACCCCTAAAAGAGATGGTAATTTCGGAGTATTTATACACTCCAAAGACCACCACCTATATAATATATATATATATATATATATATAATGACAGAGACAACACTGAATGGCTCGCTTCCCCATTGTTGGATCTATACCACACAATAATCAACGAATGGAAGCGTAGGCTTTGAAGGCGGCCACGGGTTCTATTTTCTCAGCTACTTGAGGAGAAAATTAAAATGAGATAAAAGAGTTGGTGGCAGCGGTGGGATTCCGGAACATCATGGGGGAAACAACAGACATCAAAGGACTTATTGGTCTATGATATTGTTATCTTTAGGAGAATGAAGGAATAACAAACAACAAAGGAACCATTGGTCCTTTTGGTTATCTTTAGGAGATAGGATATCTTTAGGATACATGGGTTATCTTTAGGAGAATTGGGGAATAAATCTACTTTTCTATTGTACGTATATCTGGATATCGGGCATCGGCATACAGAAGCAGTGGCGGAAGATTGTTGACAATGGAAATAAGTTTTTGACACAAATCAGTGATAGATGGGGAATTATAGTTTATAAAATAGTGAAAAGTTGTCGGTATGAATAGTTAATCAAAAGGTAATGAGCAAGATTAGCTGTGAGTTTTAGAACAAAGTAAAAGTGATAGAGGATGGTGAGTCTGGAGGTGAGGGAAGTTAGTGAGTGATGGTGAATAGAGGTGACACAAAATTGTGATAGGTATCATTAGGAGGAATGTATGACAGATGCCAACAATCAGTAGGAATGCATGACAGATGCCAACAATCAGTAGGAATGCATGACAGATGCCAACAATCAGTGTCCAAAACCAGTCAAAGAAAAGAAGTCAACTCAAAAGAAACAATAGTGACTGTGTAATATGGTGTAATTAAAAAATGTTTCTCGCATATTGAATGTGTTACCAATCCTGTGTTCTAGTTTAACTGTATGTTTTTAAGTCAAGTCAACTTGACTTAAGTCATCTGTTGAGTCAAGTCTTAAGTCACGTCAACTGCTTCTCGTCTAAGTGCGTTCAAGATAGTCGACAAAATGTTCGTAATAACGAGGGTAATTAGTCTAGGCCTTGAGGTAAGATATTAAATAATTACAATATTTATTACACTCTAACACTGAGTTAAACAGTGTATTAACCAACACAACATGCACGAGGATATATATGTTGACCAGGAGTAATGACAGTGTAATAATGACAGTGTAATTTCACATCATTGCTTGAGGGGACACACGGTCGTATCATTCTTGATCTTCAGTACTGTGGTGCTGGAGTCACAGTCGGATCTTCACAACAGTCGGATCTTCACTACAGTCGGATCTTCACTACAGTCGGATCTTCACTACAGTCGGATCTTCACTACAGTCGGATCTTCACTACAGTCGGATCTTCACTACAGTCGGATCTTCACTACAGTCGGATCTTCACTACAGTCGGATCTTCACTACAGTCGGATCTTCACTACAGTCGGATCTTCACTACAGTCGGATCTTCACTACAGTCGGATCTTCATTACAGTCGGATCTTCACTACTGTGTTTCGAGAGTCACAGTGGCGTCTTCAGAGGGATCACAGTAATATCTTCAGTACTGTGGGTCGAAGGTTTACAGTTAGATTAACAGACACTGTGAGTCGAGGTGACACAGTGTTGTTAACCTGCAACAGT
>NC_091225.1:25150803-25168310 GCF_040958095.1 Procambarus clarkii
AAAAAATTAGAGAAAATATATTAATTCAGGAAAACTTGGCTTAATAGGCAAATTGGGCCGCGCATAGTAGGCTGAGAAGTGAGTTCTGGCTACTAGGTACGACATATATATATATATATATATATATATATATATATATATATATATATATATATATATATATATATATATATATATATATATATATATATATATATATATATATATATATATAACCGAAAACTATATTCATCCGTAATTAACACTGGAATTATCTTGAGGTTATCTTGAGATGATTTCGGGGCTTAGCGTCCTCGCGGCCCGGTCCTCGACCAGGCCTCCTTTTTGTTACACACCCCCAGGAAGCAGCCCCGTAGCAGCTGTCTAACTCCCTGGTACCTATTTACTGCTAGGTGAACAGAGGCATCAAGGGGTAAAAGATACACTGCCCATTAGTTTCCGCATCCACCGGGGATCGAACCGAAACCTTAGGACTACGAATCCCGACCGCTGTCCACTCAGCCGTCCTAAATTGACGTCTCAGGTTGAGTCACACACGTCCAATGTCTGGCAAGATCTCCCAAGGGATCTTGAGCTGTTGCTCAAGGCATTTTACCTTGTTGATAGCTGTTGTCAGCGGCTGACATTCCTGCCAAGCTCAACCACACACTTCAGCAGTTTAAGTCGGACACAGAACAAGCAGTTTGACAACCCCTTGTCATCAGCTTTATATATCATTCAAATTAAATGATCTTATGAAACAAAACTGATGACTTGAACCCCACTCCAAAGAAACAGGCAAAAAACCTTCAGCAAGTCGAGAGGTTATCAGGTGGAACGATCTTGTTCAAACAAGGCATAATGGGCTGTTTGGTTATCTCTGGCGTAATAAGGGCACCAACCACCCACTTGTGTCGCCTCGTAATGGCTCGTATCCTCTCGAATATTACGGTCAAAAAATGGATTGTTTACGGTGGCTGAGTAACTACCAAACCAGGTGGTTGATTAAAATAATTCCATTCAACAGTTGAACAAGCAATTGGCAGCGTAATTCCAAGTCTTGCTGAAGATTTACGCGCAAATATCAAGTCGAGTCATGATTTACGTGCAAATTCGTGAGCGATTTACAAAATGACACGTAAAAATATACGCATTTACAACCCCCAGGGCTGTAATTTGGGGAGAGGAGATCGCGACTAATGACTGTACCACCAGACGACCCTGAAATTGGATAAATAAGGTGGGTAATTAGAGCCTCATTAAGATCTATAGGAAGATGCTTGCACAGAAGCAAGACGGGGGGAGGGGGGGGGAAATTAGACGGGGGTGGAAATGCACAAGAAAATATTTGGTGAAAACTTATTGCAATTGTGAGAGGATGAGCAACCCAGCGGGTTTTCTGCCTATGGGGGAGTGTTGTACATGCTGCTATGGCGGTGTGTCCACTCACAGGATGAGTGGCGCTGCCCAATACTGTCACTATGGCGGTGTGTCCACTCACAGGATGAGTGGCGCTGCCCAATACTGTCACTATGGCGGTGTGTCCACTCACAGGATGAGTGGCGCTGCCCAATACTGTCACTATGGCGGTGTGTTCACTCACAGGATGAGTGGCGCTGCCCAATACTATCACTATGGCGGAGTGTCCACTCACAGGATGAGTGGCGCTGCCCAATACTGTCACTATGGCGGTGTGTTCACTCACAGGATGAGTGGCGCTGCCCAATACTGTCACTATGGCGGTGTGTCCACTCACAGGATGAGTGGCGCTGCCCAATACTGTCACTATGGCGGTGTGTCCACTCACAGGATGAGTGACGCTGCCCAATACTGTCACTATGGCGGTGTGTCCACTCACAGGATGAGTGGCGCTGCCCAATACTGTCACTATGGCGGTGTGTCCACTCACAGGATGAGTGACGCTGCCCAATACTGTCACTATGGCGGTGTGTCCACTCACAGGATGAGTGGCGCTGCCCAATACTGTCACTATGGCGGTGTGTCCACTCACAGGATGAGTGGCGCTGACCAATACTGTCACTATGGCGGTGTGTCCACTCACAGGATGAGTAACGCTGCCCAATACTGTCACTATGGCGGTGTGTCCACTCACAGGATGAGTAACGCTGCCCAATACTGTCACTATGGCGGTGTGTCCACTCACAGGATGAGTGGCGCTGCCCAATACTGTCACTATGGCGGTGTGTTCACCCACAGGATGAGTGGCGCTGCCCAATACTGTCACTATGGCGGTGTGTCCACTCACAGGATGAGTGACGCTGCCCAATACTGTCACTATGGCGGTGTGTCCACTCACAGGATGAGTGGCGCTGCCCAATACTGTCACTATGGCGGTGTGTCCACTCACAGGATGAGTAACGCTGCCCAATACTGTCACTATGGCGGTGTGTCCACTCACAGGATGAGTGGCGCTGACCAATACTGTCACTATGGCGGTGTGTTCACTCACAACATGAGTAACGCTGCCCAATACTGTCACTATGGCGGTGTGTCCACTCACAGGATGAGTGGCGCTGACCAATACTGTCACTATGGCGGTGTGTTCACTCACAAGATGAGTAACGCTGCCCAATACTGTCACTATGGCGGTGTGTCCACTCACAGGATGAGTGGCGCTGACCAATACTGTCACTATGGCGGTGTGTTCACTCACAAGATGAGTAACGCTGCCCAATACTGTCACTATGGCGGTGTGTTCACTCACAGGATGAGTGGCGCTGCCCAATACTGTCACAATGGCGGTGTGTCCACTCACAGGATGAGTGGCGCTGCCCAATACTGTCACTATGACGGTGTGTCCACTCACAGGATGAGTGGCGCTGCCCAATACTGTCACTATGGCGGTGTGTCCACTCACAGGATGAGTGGCGCTGCCCAATACTGTCACTATGGCGGTGTGTTCACCCACAGGATGAGTGGCGCTGCCCAATACTGTCACTATGGCGGTGTGTCCACTCACAGGATGAGTGACGCTGCCCAATACTGTCACTATGGCGGTGTGTCCACTCACACGATGAGTGGCGCTGCCCAATACTGTCACTATGGCGGTGTGTCCACTCACAGGATGAGTGGCGCTGCCCAATACTGTCACTATGGCGGTGTGTCCACTCACAGGATGAGTGGCGCTGCCCAATACTGTCACTATGGCGGTGTGTCCACTCACAGGATGAGTGGCGCTGCCCAATACTGTCACTATGGCGGTGTGTTCACTCACAGGATGAGTGGCGCTGCCCAATACTGTCACTGTGGCGGTGTGTTCACTCACAGGATGAGTGACGCTGCCCAATACTGTCACTATGGCGGTGTGTCCACTCACAGGATGAGTGACGCTGCCCAATACTGTCACTATGGCGGTGTGTCCACTCACAGGATGAGTGACGCTGCCCAATACTGTCACTATGGCGGTGTGTCCACTCACAGGATGAGTGGCGCTGCCCAATACTGTCACTATGGCGGTGTGTCCACTCACAGGATGAGTGGCGCTGCCCAATACTGTCACTATGGCGGTGTGTCCACTCACAAGATGAGTGACGCTGCCCAATACTGTCACTATGGCGGTGTGTCCACTCACAAGATGAGTGGCGCTGCCCAATACTGTCACTATGGCGGTGTGTCCACTCACAGAGTGAGCGGCGCTGCCCAATACTGTCACTATGGCGGTGTGTCCACTCACAAGATGAGTGGCGCTGCCCAATACTGTCACTGTGGCGGTGTGTCCACTCACAAGATGAGTGGCGCTGCCCAATACTGTCACTATGGCGGTGTGTCCACTCACAGGATGAGTGGCGCTGCCCAATACTGTCACTATGGCGGTGTGTCCACTCACAGGATGAGTGACGCTGCCCAATACTGTCACTATGGCGGTGTGTCCACTCACAAGATGAGTGGCGCTGCCCAATACTGTCACTATGGCGGTGTGTCCACTCACAAGATGAGTGGCGCTGCCCAATACTGTCACTATGACGGTGTGTCCACTCACAGGATGAGTGGCGCTGCCCAATACTGTCACTATGGCGGTGTGTTCACTCACAGGATGAGTGGCGCTGCCCAATACTGTCACTATGGCGGTGTGTCCACTCACAGGATGAGTGACGCTGCCCAATACTGTCACTATGGCGGTGTGTCCACTCACAGGATGAGTGGCGCTGCCCAATACTGTCACTATGGCGGTGTGTCCACTCACAGGATGAGTGACGCTGCCCAATACTGTCACTATGGCGGTGTGTCCACTCACAGGATGAGTGGCGCTGCCCAATACTGTCACTATGGCGGTGTGTCCACTCACAAGATGAGTGGCGCTGCCCAATACTGTCACTATGGCGGTGTGTCCACTCACAGGATGAGTGGCGCTGCCCAATACTGTCACTATGGCGGTGTGTCCACTCACAGGATGAGTGGCGCTGCCCAATACTGTCACTATGGCGGTGTGTCCACTCACAAGATGAGTGGCGCTGCCCAATACTGTCACTATGGCGGTGTGTCCACTCACAAGATGAGTGACGCTGCCCAATACTGTCACTATGGCGGTGTGTCCACTCACAAGATGAGTGGCGCTGCCCAATACTGTCACTATGGCGGTGTGTCCACTCACAGGATGAGTAACGCTGCCCAATACTGTCACTATGGCGGTGTGTCCACTCACAGGATGAGTAACGCTGCCCAATACTGTCACTATGGCGGTGTGTCCACTCACAGGATGAGTGGCGCTGCCCAATACTGTCACTATGGCGGTGTGTTCACCCACAGGATGAGTGGCGCTGCCCAATACTGTCACTATGGCGGTGTGTCCACTCACAGGATGAGTGACGCTGCCCAATACTGTCACTATGGCGGTGTGTCCACTCACAGGATGAGTGGCGCTGCCCAATACTGTCACTATGGCGGTGTGTCCACTCACAGGATGAGTAACGCTGCCCAATACTGTCACTATGGCGGTGTGTCCACTCACAGGATGAGTGGCGCTGACCAATACTGTCACTATGGCGGTGTGTTCACTCACAACATGAGTAACGCTGCCCAATACTGTCACTATGGCGGTGTGTCCACTCACAGGATGAGTGGCGCTGACCAATACTGTCACTATGGCGGTGTGTTCACTCACAAGATGAGTAACGCTGCCCAATACTGTCACTATGGCGGTGTGTCCACTCACAGGATGAGTGGCGCTGACCAATACTGTCACTATGGCGGTGTGTTCACTCACAAGATGAGTAACGCTGCCCAATACTGTCACTATGGCGGTGTGTTCACTCACAGGATGAGTGGCGCTGCCCAATACTGTCACAATGGCGGTGTGTCCACTCACAGGATGAGTGGCGCTGCCCAATACTGTCACTATGACGGTGTGTCCACTCACAGGATGAGTGGCGCTGCCCAATACTGTCACTATGGCGGTGTGTCCACTCACAGGATGAGTGGCGCTGCCCAATACTGTCACTATGGCGGTGTGTTCACCCACAGGATGAGTGGCGCTGCCCAATACTGTCACTATGGCGGTGTGTCCACTCACAGGATGAGTGACGCTGCCCAATACTGTCACTATGGCGGTGTGTCCACTCACACGATGAGTGGCGCTGCCCAATACTGTCACTATGGCGGTGTGTCCACTCACAGGATGAGTGGCGCTGCCCAATACTGTCACTATGGCGGTGTGTCCACTCACAGGATGAGTGGCGCTGCCCAATACTGTCACTATGGCGGTGTGTCCACTCACAGGATGAGTGGCGCTGCCCAATACTGTCACTATGGCGGTGTGTTCACTCACAGGATGAGTGGCGCTGCCCAATACTGTCACTGTGGCGGTGTGTTCACTCACAGGATGAGTGACGCTGCCCAATACTGTCACTATGGCGGTGTGTCCACTCACAGGATGAGTGACGCTGCCCAATACTGTCACTATGGCGGTGTGTCCACTCACAGGATGAGTGACGCTGCCCAATACTGTCACTATGGCGGTGTGTCCACTCACAGGATGAGTGGCGCTGCCCAATACTGTCACTATGGCGGTGTGTCCACTCACAGGATGAGTGGCGCTGCCCAATACTGTCACTATGGCGGTGTGTCCACTCACAAGATGAGTGACGCTGCCCAATACTGTCACTATGGCGGTGTGTCCACTCACAAGATGAGTGGCGCTGCCCAATACTGTCACTATGGCGGTGTGTCCACTCACAGAGTGAGCGGCGCTGCCCAATACTGTCACTATGGCGGTGTGTCCACTCACAAGATGAGTGGCGCTGCCCAATACTGTCACTGTGGCGGTGTGTCCACTCACAAGATGAGTGGCGCTGCCCAATACTGTCACTATGGCGGTGTGTCCACTCACAGGATGAGTGGCGCTGCCCAATACTGTCACTATGGCGGTGTGTCCACTCACAGGATGAGTGACGCTGCCCAATACTGTCACTATGGCGGTGTGTCCACTCACAAGATGAGTGGCGCTGCCCAATACTGTCACTATGGCGGTGTGTCCACTCACAAGATGAGTGGCGCTGCCCAATACTGTCACTATGACGGTGTGTCCACTCACAGGATGAGTGGCGCTGCCCAATACTGTCACTATGGCGGTGTGTTCACTCACAGGATGAGTGGCGCTGCCCAATACTGTCACTATGGCGGTGTGTCCACTCACAGGATGAGTGACGCTGCCCAATACTGTCACTATGGCGGTGTGTCCACTCACAGGATGAGTGGCGCTGCCCAATACTGTCACTATGGCGGTGTGTCCACTCACAGGATGAGTGACGCTGCCCAATACTGTCACTATGGCGGTGTGTCCACTCACAGGATGAGTGGCGCTGCCCAATACTGTCACTATGGCGGTGTGTCCACTCACAAGATGAGTGGCGCTGCCCAATACTGTCACTATGGCGGTGTGTCCACTCACAGGATGAGTGGCGCTGCCCAATACTGTCACTATGGCGGTGTGTCCACTCACAGGATGAGTGGCGCTGCCCAATACTGTCACTATGGCGGTGTGTCCACTCACAAGATGAGTGGCGCTGCCCAATACTGTCACTATGGCGGTGTGTCCACTCACAAGATGAGTGACGCTGCCCAATACTGTCACTATGGCGGTGTGTCCACTCACAAGATGAGTGGCGCTGCCCAATACTGTCACTATGGCGGTGTGTCCACTCACAGAGTGAGCGGCGCTGCCCAATACTGTCACTATGGCGGTGTGTCCACTCACAAGATGAGTGGCGCTACCCAATACTGTCACTATGGCGGTGTGTCCACTCACAAGATGAGTGGCGCTGCCCAATACTGTCACTATGGCGGTGTGTCCACTCACAGGATGAGTGGCGCTGCCCAATACTGTCACTATGGCGGTGTGTCCACTCACAGGATGAGTGACGCTGCCCAATACTGTCACTATGGCGGTGTGTCCACTCACAAGATGAGTGGCGCTGCCCAATACTGTCACTATGGCGGTGTGTCCACTCACAAGATGAGTGGCGCTGCCCAATACTGTCACTATGACGGTGTGTCCACTCACAGGATGAGTGGCGCTGCCCAATACTGTCACTATGGCGGTGTGTTCACTCACAGGATGAGTGGCGCTGCCCAATACTGTCACTATGGCGGTGTGTCCACTCACAGGATGAGTGACGCTGCCCAATACTGTCACTATGGCGGTGTGTCCACTCACAGGATGAGTGGCGCTGCCCAATACTGTCACTATGGCGGTGTGTCCACTCACAGGATGAGTGACGCTGCCCAATACTGTCACTATGGCGGTGTGTCCACTCACAGGATGAGTGGCGCTGCCCAATACTGTCACTATGGCGGTGTGTCCACTCACAAGATGAGTGGCGCTGCCCAATACTGTCACTATGGCGGTGTGTCCACTCACAGGATGAGTGGCGCTGCCCAATACTGTCACTATGGCGGTGTGTCCACTCACAGGATGAGTGGCGCTGCCCAATACTGTCACTATGGCGGTGTGTCCACTCACAGGATGAGTGGCGCTGCCCAATACTGTCACTATGGCGGTGTGTTCACTCACAGGATGAGTGGCGCTGCCCAATACTGTCACTATGGTGGTGTGTCCACTCACAGAGTGAGCGGCGCGCTGCCCAATACTGTCACTATGGCGGTGTGTCCACTCACAGGATGAGTGGCGCTGCCCAATACTGTCACTATGGCGGTGTGTCCACTCACAAGATGAGTGACGCTGCCCAATACTGTCACTATGGCGGTGTGTCCACTCACAGGATGAGTGGCGCTGCCCAATACTGTCACTATGGCGGTGTGTTCACTCACAGGATGAGTAACGCTGCCCAATACTGTCACTATGGCGGTGTGTCCACTCACAAGATGAGTGACGCTGCCCAATACTGTCACTATGGTGGTGTGTCCACTCACAGGATGAGTGGCGCTGCCCAATACTGTCACTATGGCGGTGTGTCCACTCACAGGATGAGTGACGCTGCCCAATACTGTCACTATGGCGGTGTGTTCACTCACAGGATGAGTGGCGCTGCCCAATACTGTCACTATGGCGGTGTGTTCACTCACAGGATGAGTGGCGCTGCCCAATACTGTCACTCTGGCGGTGTGTTCACTCACAGGATGAGTGGCGCTGCCCAATACTGTCACTATGGCGGTGTGTCCACTCACAGGATGAGTGGCGCTGCCCAATACTGTCACTATGGCGGTGAGTTCACTCACAGGATGAGTGGCGCTGCCCAATACTGTCACTATGGCGGTGTGTCCACTCACAGGATGAGTGGCGCTGCCCAATACTGTCACTATGGCGGTGTGTCCACTCACAGGATGAGTGGCGCTGACCAATACTGTCACTATGGTGGTGTGTCCACTCACAGGATGAGTGGCGCTGCCCAATACTGTCACTATGGCGGTGTGTCCACTCACAGGATGAGTAACGCTGCCCAATACTGTCACTATGGCGGTGTGTCCACACACAGGATGAGTAACGCTGCCCAATACTGTCACTATGGCGGTGTGTCCACTCACAGGATGAGTGACGCTGCCCAATACTGTCACTATGGCGGTGTGTTCACTCACAAGATGAGTAACACTGCCCAATACTGTCACTATGGCGGTGTGTCCACTCACAGGATGAGTAACACTGCCCAATACTGTCACTATGGCGGTGTGTCCACTCACAGGATGAGTAACGCTGCCCAATACTGTCACTATGGCGGTGTGTCCACTCACAGGATGAGTAACGCTGCCCAATACTGTCACTATGGCGGTGTGTCCACTCACAGGATGAGTGACGCTGCCCAATACTGTCACTATGGCGGTGTGTCCACTCACAAGATGAGTAACGCTGCCCAATACTGTCACTATGGCGGTGTGTCCACTCACAGGATGAGTAACGCTGCCCAATACTGTCACTATGGCGGTGTGTCCACTCACAGGATGAGTAACGCTGCCCAATACTGTCACTATGGCGGTGTGTCCACTCACAGGATGAGTAACGCTGCCCAATACTGTCACTATGGCGGTGTGTCCACTCACAGGATGAGTAACGCTGCCCAATACTGTCACTATGGCGGTGTGTCCACTCACAGGATGAGTGGCGCTGCCCAATACTGTCACTATGGCGGTGTGTTCACTCACAGGATGAGTGGCGCTGCCCAATACTGTCACTATGGCGGTGTGTCCACTCACAGGATGAGTGACGCTGCCCAATACTGTCACTATGGCGGTGTGTTCACTCACAAGATGAGTAACGCTGCCCAATACTGTCACTATGGCGGTGTGTTCACTCACAAGATGAGTGACGCTGCCGAATACTGTCACTATGGCGGTGTGTTCACTCACAGGATGAGTAACGCTGCCCAATACTGTCACTATGGCGGTGTGTCCACTCACAGGATGAGTGACGCTGCCCAATACTGTCACTATGGCGGCGTGTCCACTCACAAGATGAGTAACGCTGCCCAATACTGTCACTATGGCGGTGTGTTCACTCACAGGATGAGTGACGCTGCCCAATACTGTCACTATGGCGGTGTGTTCACTCACAAGATGAGTAACGCTGCCCAATAAACTCGCCTCTCGGGGCAAATTTAAAAAAAAAATTCAGAAAAAAATAAGGTCTGCTCAATGGGTTTTGAAAACCCCAAAAAATTCTCAAAATAATAATTAATCCTTTAGTGGTTCATAAGCCAAAGCACAAACAGAAAACGAAAATGAATTTACCAAAACTAATTTGTATTAAGAAAAAAAAGGAATACCTCACAGACATAAAACCGAGCCTCATGCCCAAGTGTTTCACGATAAACGAAACGCAAAAATGAGGAGCAAAAACTGCTCCGAGGCGTGAATTTAAGTCTTAGAGAAAACATATAAATGGTAGAGCCGCCGTGGGAAGTAAAAGCTGGCTACAAAGAGGCCCATTTAGGGGGAAAACTAGCATGGGGCAGGTGGTGTGAGGGAGGGAGTGAGGGAGGATAATCGTTGTGAGGTAAGTGAAGTGAGGAGTCAGATGTGTGGAGCGTTATGAGGGAGGGTGAGGGAGGCATGAGGGAGGGTGAGGGGCGTGGTGGAGGCATGAGGGAGAGTGAGGGGCGTGGTGGAGGCATGAGGGAGGGTGAGGGGCGTGGTGGAGGCATGAGGGAGGGTGAGGGAGGCATGAGGGAGGGTGAGGGGCGTGGTGGAGGCATGAGGGAGGGTGAGGGGCGTGGTAGAGACATGAGGGAGGGTGAGGGGCGTGGAGGAGGCATGAGGGAGGGTGATGGGCGTGGTAGAGGCATGAGGGAGGGTGAGGGGCGTGGAGGAGGCATGAGGGAGGGTGATGGGCGTGGTAGAGACATGAGGGAGGGTGAGGGGCGTGGTGAAGGCATGAGGGAGGGTGAGGGGCGTGGAGGAGGCATGAGGGAGGGTGATGGGAGTGGTAGAGGCATGAGGGAGGGTGAGGGGCGTGGAGGAGGCATGAGGGAGGGTGATGGGCGTGGTAGAGGCATGAGGGAGGGTGAGGGGCGTGGTAGAGGCATGAGGGAGGGTGAGGGGCGTGGAGGAGGCATGAGGGAGGGTGATGGGCGTGGTAGAGGCATGAGGGAGGGTGAGGGGCGTGGTGGAGGCATGAGGGAGGGTGAGGGGCGTGGTGGAGGCATGAGGGAGGGTGAGGGGCGTGGTGGAGGCATGAGGGAGGGTGAGGGGCGTGGTGGAGGCATGAGGGGAGGCATGATGGAGGGTGAGGGGCGTGGTGGAGGCATGAGGGAGGGTGATGGGCGTGGTAGAGGCATGAGGGAGGGTGAGGGGCGTGGTGGAGGCATGAGGGAGGGTGATGGGCGTGGTAGAGGCATGAGGGAGGGTGAGGGGCGTGGTGGAGGCATGAGGGAGGGTGAGGGGCGTGGTGGAGGCATGAGGGAGGGTGAGGGGCGTGGTGGAGGCATGAGGGAGGGTGAGGGGCGTGGTGGAGGCATGAGGGAGGGTGATGGGCGTGGTAGAGGCATGAGGGAGGGTGAGGGGCGTGGTGGAGGCATGAGGGGAGGCATGAGGGAGGGTGAGGGGCGTGGTGGAGGCATGAGGGAGGGTGAGGGGCGTGGTAGAGGCGTGAGGGAGGGTGAGGGGCGTGGTAGAGGCATGAGGGAGGGTGAGGGGCGTGGTGGAGGCATGAGGGAGGGTGATGGGCGTGGTGGAGGCATGAGGGAGGGTGATGGGCGTGCTGGAGGCATGAGGGAGGGTGAGGGGCGTGGAGGAGGCATGAGGGAGGGTGAAGGGCGTGGAGGAGGCATGAGGGAGGGTGAGGGGCGTGGAGGAGGCATGAGGGAGGGTGGTGGAGGCAGGAGGGAGGGTGAGGGACACCCCCCCACAGTAGCACACTCAACCTTCCCACAGTTAAACAATACACACACCGCCATCGGTTATAGCCTCGCCTCTCACGCACGCACGCACACGCCACGCACACGCCACGGACACAAGCCACGATCATATGCCACACATTTAAGCCACGCTCGCGCGCACATGGTACACACACGCGCACACACACACAGGTGTGTGTGCGCACACACACACTTCTTACAATTAGGTGAGTGCAATTAGGTGAGTACAGGACACACTCAAGAGGATAACATCAGCAGCATATGCCAGGTTGGCTAACATAAGAACGGCCTTTAGAAACTTGTGTAAGGAATCTTTCAGAACATTATACACCACATATGTCAGACCAATCCTGGAGTATGCGGCTCCAGCATGGAGTCCATATCTAGTCAAGGATAAGACCAAACTGCAAAAGGTTCAAAGGTTTGCCACCAGACTAGTACCCGAGCTGAGAGGTATGAACTACGAGGAGAGACTACGGGAATTAAACCTCACGTCACTGAGAGACAGAAGAGTTAGGGGGGACATGATCACCACATACAAGATTCTCAGAGGAATTGATAGGGTAGATAAAGACAGGCTTTTTAACACAAGGGGCACACGCACAAGGGGACACAGGTGGAAACTGAGTGCCCAAATGAGCCATAGAGACGTTAGAAAGAACTTTTTCAGTGTCAGAGTGGTTGACAAATGGAATGCATTAGGCAGTGATGTGGTGGAGGCTGACTCCATACACAGCTTCAAGTATAGATATGATAAGAGCCCAATAGGCTCAGGAACCTGTACACCTGTTGATTGACAGTTGAGAGGCGGGACCAAAGTGCCAGAGCTCAACTCCCGCAAGCACAACTAGGTGAATACTCAACACACCTACGGGGGCGCCTGCTGGCTGAGTGGACAGCACTCAGGACTCGTAATCCTGGGGACCGGGGTTCCATCCCCGGCGATGACGGAAACAAATGGGCAGAGTTTCTTTCACACTGAATTCCCCTGTTCACCTAGCAGAAAATAGGTACCTGGGAGTTAGACAGCTGCTACGGGCTGCTTCCTGGGGGATATGTAACAAAAAGGAGGCCTGGTCATGGACCGGGCCGCGGGGACACTAAAGCCCCAAAATCATCTCAAGATAACCTCAAGATAACGCCCTCCAGAAATAGGAAGAGATCTGGTAGGAGAGTAAAGAATGGGGTCATTTTATCTCGAGAAAATGAGAAATCCAGACCATAGAAGTTGATATTTATGATTGAAGCAGTTACTATGAATCCAAGATTTAGAATGGCTTTATTCAGTTCTTCTTACTCACGATAGATTTTTAATAATAGTAAAATTGTATTCAACTGCTCAACAATCAAAGAGAGACGCCTAGTTGAAGGCGTAATTGTACATTGTATAGATACAGTAAAGGACAATAAGTCTTTCTGTAAAGTAGATGCGATTAACTGTAAAATTATTCTTAAGGAAAGCAAACTCATTAATCTCATTACTCCACATTAAACACGGACTTTGTGGGGGATCCAGAGTAGGGAAGGTGGTTCCTTGGGGGTCCAGAGTAGGGAAGGTGGTTCCTTGGGGGTCCAGAGTAGGGAAGGTGGTTCCTTGGGGGTCCAGAGTAGGGAGGGTGGTTCCGTGGGGGTCCAGAGTAGGGAAGGTGGTTCCTTGGGGGTCCAGAGTAGGGAGGGTGGTTCCTTGGGGGTCCAGAGTAGGGAAGGGTGGTTCCTTGGGGGTCCAGAGTAGGGAAGGTGGGTCCTTGGGGGTCCAGAGTAGGGAAGGTGGTTCCTTGGGGGTCCAGAGTAGGGAAGGTGGTTCCTTGGGGGTCCAGAGTAGGGAAGGTGGTTCCTTGGGGGTCCAGAGTAGGGAAGGTGGTTCCTTGGCGGTCCAGAGTAGGGAAGGTGGTTCCTTGGGGGTCCAGAGTAGGGAAGGGTGGTTCCTTGGGGGTCCAGAGTAGGGAAGGTGGTTCCTTGGGGGTCCAGAGTAGGGAAGGTGGGTCCTTGGGGGTCCAGAGTAGGGAAGGGTGGTTCCTTGGGGGTCCAGAGTAGGGAAGGTGGTTCCTTGGGGGTCCAGAGTAGGGAAGGTGGTTCCTTGGGGGTCCAGAGTAGGGAAGGTGGTTCCTTGGGGGTCCAGAGTAGGGAAGGGTGGTTCCTTGGGGGTCCAGAGTAGGGAAGGTGGTTCCTTGGGGGTCCAGAGTAGGGAAGGTGGGTCCTTGGGGGTCCAGAGTAGGGAAGGGTGGTTCCTTGGGGGTCCAGAGTAGGGAAGGGTGGTTCCTTGGGGGTCCAGAGTAGGGAGGGTGGTTCCTTGGGGGTCCAGAGTAGGGAAGGTGGTTCCTTGGGGGTCCAGAGTAGGGAAGGTGGTTCCTTGGGGGTCCAGAGTAGGGAAGGTGGTTCCTTGGGGGTCCAGAGTAGGGAAGGTGGTTCCTTGGGGGTCCAGAGTAGGGAAGGGTGATTCCGTGGGGGTCCAGAGTAGGGAAGGGTGATTCCGTGGGGGTCCAGAGTAGGGAAGGGTGATTCCGTGGGGGTCCAAAGTAGGGAAGGGTGGTTCCTTGGGGGTCCAGAGTAGGGAAGGGTGGTTCCTTGGGGGTCCAGAGTTGGGAAGGGTGGTTCCTTGGGGGTCCAGAGTAGGGAGGGTGGTTCCTTGGGGGTCCAGAGTAGGGAAGGGTGATTCCGTGGGGGTCCAGAGTAGGGAAGGGTGATTCCGTGGGGGTCCAGAGTAGGGAAGGGTGATTCCGTGGGGGTCCAGAGTAGGGAAGGTGACTCCGTGGGGGTCCAGAGTAGGGAAGGTGACTCCGTGGGGGTCCAGAGTAGGGAAGGGTGGTTCCGTGGGGGTCCAGAGTAGGGAAGGGTGGTTCCGTGGGGGTCCAGAGTAGGGAAGGGTGGTTCCGTGGGGGTCCAGAGTAGGGAAGGGTGGTTCCGTGGGGGTCCAGAGTAGGGAAGGTGGTTCCTTGGGGGTCCAGAGTAGGGAAGGTGACTCCGTGGGTGTCCAGAGTAGGGAGGGTGGTTCCGTGGGGGTCCAGAGTAGGGAAGGTGACTCCGTGGGGGTCCAGAGTAGGGAAGGTGACTCCGTGGGGGTCCAGAGTAGGGAAGGTGACTCCGTGGGGGTCCAGAGTAGGGAAGGTGACTCCGTGGGGGTCCAGAGTAGGGAAGGTGACTCCGTGGGGGTCCAGAGTAGGGAAGGTGACTCCGTGGGGGTCCAGAGTAGGGAAGGTGACTCCGTGGGGGTCCAGAGTAGGGAGGGTGATTCCGTGGGGGTCCAGAGTAGGGAAGGGTGATTCCGTGGGGGTGCAGAGTAGG
This sequence comes from Procambarus clarkii, assembly GCF_040958095.1. NCBI lineage: Eukaryota > Metazoa > Arthropoda > Malacostraca > Decapoda > Cambaridae > Procambarus > Procambarus clarkii. Next base: position 25,165,887 of record NC_091225.1, read on the forward strand.
GAAGGGTGGTTCCGTGGGGGTCCAGAGTAGGGAAGGGTGGTTCCGTGGGGGTCCAGAGTAGGGAAGGGTGATTCCGTGGGGGTCCAGAGTAGGGAAGGGTGATTCCGTGGGGGTCCAGAATAGGGAAGGTGACTCCGTGGGTGTCCAGAGTAGGGAGGGTGGTTCCGTGGGGGTCCAGAGTAGGGAAGGTGACTCCGTGGGGGTCCAGAGTAGGGAGGGTGGTTCCGTGGGGGTCCAGAGTAGGGAAGGTGATTCCGTGGGGGTCCAGAGTAGGGAAGGTGACTCCGTGGGGGTCCAGAGTAGGGAAGGGTGATTCCGTGGGGGTCCAGAGTAGGGAGGGTGGTTCCGTGGGGGTCCAGAGTAGGGAAGGTGACTCCGTGGGGGTCCAGAGTAGGGAAGGTGACTCCGTGGGGGTCCAGAGTAGGGAAGGGTGATTCCGTGGGGGTCCAGAGTAGGGAAGGGTGGTTCCGTGGGGGTCCAGAGTAGGGAAGGGTGATTCCGTGGGGGTCCAGAGTAGGGAAGGGTGGTTCCGTGGGGGTCCAGAGTAGGGAAGGGTGATTCCGTGGGGGTCCAGAGTAGGGAAGGGTGATTCCGTGGGGGTCCAGAGTAGGGAAGGTGACTCAGTGGGGGTCCAGAGTAGGGAGGGTGGTTCCGTGGGGGTCCAGAGTAGGGAAGGTGACTCCGTGGGGGTCCAGAGTAGGGAGGGTGGTTCCGTGGGGGTCCAGAGTAGGGAAGGTGACTCCGTGGGGGTCCAGAGTAGGGAAGGTGACTCCGTGGGGGTCCAGAGTAGGGAAGGGTGATTCCGTGGGGGTCCAGAGTAGGGAAGGGTGGTTCCGTGGGGGTCCAGAGTAGGGAAGGGTGATTCCGTGGGGGTCCAGAGTAGGGAAGGGTGGTTCCGTGGGGGTCCAGAGTAGGGAAGGGTGATTCCGTGGGGGTCCAGAGTAGGGAAGGGTGATTCCGTGGGGGTCCAGAGTAGGGAAGGGTGATTCCGTGGGGGTCCAGAGTAGGGAAGGGTGGTTCCGTGGGGGTCCAGAGTAGGGAAGGGTGATTCCGTGGGGGTCCAGAGTAGGGAAGGGTGATTCCGTGGGGGTCCAGATTAAGGAGGGTGGTTCCGTGGGGGTCCAGAGTAGGGAAGGGTGATTCCGTGGGGGTCCAGAGTAGGGAAGGTGACTCCGTGGGGGTCCAGAGTAGGGAAGGTGACTCCGTGGGGGTCCAGAGTAGGGAAGGTGATTCCGTGGGGGTCCAGAGTAGGGAAGGGTGATTCCGTGGGGGTCCAGAGTAGGGAAGGGTGGTTCCGTGGGGGTCCAGAGTAGGGAAGGGTGGTTCCGTGGGGGTCCAGAGTAGGGAAGGTGATTCCGTGGTGGTCCAGAGTAGGGAAGGTGATTCCGTGGGGGTCCAGAGTAGGGAAGGTGATTCCGTGGGGGTCCAGAGTAGGGAAGGGTGGTTCCGTGGGGGTCCAGAGTAGGGAAGGTGGTTCCTTGGGGGTCCAGAGTAGGGAAGGGTGATTCCGTGGGGGTCCAGAGTAGGGAAGGTGGTTCCTTGGGGGTCCAGAGTAGGGAAGGGTGATTCCGTGGGGGTCCAGAGTAGGGAAGGTGACTCCGTGGGGGTCCAGAGTAGGGAAGGTGATTCCGTGGGGGTCCAGAGTAGGGAAGGGTGATTCCGTGGGGGTCCAGAGTAGGGAGGGTGATTCTGTGGGGGTCCAGAGTAGGGAAGGTGATTCCGTGGGGGTCCAGAGTAGGGAGGGTGATTCCGTGGGGGTCCAGAGTAGGGAAGGTGATTCCGTGGGGGTCCAGAATAGGAAGGGTGATTCCGTGGGGGTCCAGAGTAGGGAGGGTGATTCCGTGGGGGTCCAGAGTAGGGAAGGGTGATTCCGTGGGGGTCCAGAGTAGGGAAGGGTGATTCCGTGGACCCTCCGCCCACAGCTCCCAGAAATCAGGATACCTGAGCATTCTTCTCAAACTCCGACATTCCTAATTGGCTAATCCCTTGGAAGTTTGGTCACAACGACATCCAATGATGGATGTCACGTGAGAATCTGACAGATTTATAAACGCAAATTCCTATAGAATCTTGTTCTCACGGGTTATTCATGCCCGTGCCACCTTCTTGGGTGGCTTAATCTTCGTCAATCAATTTTGTTCAGAAACATTGAATACAATAGTTTGAGAATGGATGGACGTTACCTCAGATTGGGAGGACTCCAATTGGAAAGTTCTTCAATTTAAAGATGTCGCCGATTCAAAACCATTTAAAAAATTAGCAAATTGTGTCATCTCTGAATTTATATTAGTGCATCCAATTGCAGAAATAGAAAGAGTATTCTGCTTGATGAACTATATACAAATCCAAACTGAGAAATAAAATGAAATTAGAACTGCTAAAAACTATTCTGTTGGTCAAAATCAGTTTAGACAAATTAGAGAA
>NC_091225.1:25168810-25173810 GCF_040958095.1 Procambarus clarkii
ACACACACACCCACACCCACACCCACACACACACACACACACACACACCCACACACACCCACACACACCCACACACACCCACACACACACACACACACACACACACACACACACACACCCACACACACCCACACACACACACCCACACACACACACACACACACACACACACCCACACACACACCCACACACACACACACACACACACACACACACACACACACACGTATCTGTATCGCCCAGATACTCCCCAAGTTACACGTTAAGTTGCTCTACACTGAACTTATACTTACACTGAGTCGCTAGGAAGTTTCATCGTCACTTGTCCTCTTGGATAAATCTAATCCCTACACCATTGTCTAAAGAAATATAGCATAAGACCTCTCTCTCTCTCTCTCTCTCTCTCTCTCTCTCTCTCTCTCTCTCTCTCTCTCCCTCTCCCTCTCCCTCCCAACCACATGGACTGGAGCGACGGCCTCGCTTCATGCAGGTCGGCGTTCAATCCCCGACCGTCCACAAGTGGTTGGGCACCATTCCTTCCCCCCGTCCCATCCCAAATCCTTATCCTGACCCCTTCCAAGTGCTATATAGTCGTAATAGCTTGGCGCTTTTCCTTGATAATTCCCTTACCTTCATTTGCATATAGAATTTTTTGGTTTTTAAATTGTTGATAACATGGATAGTTTACGAGTTGTGAAAAATGGGTTTTCGGCCACCATTATCCAAGATGGCGGCTGTAACACAATTTTATTCTTCAGGGACTTTTAATATATGTTAATTGAGTGCCCCAAATACTACATATATACAAAGTTCCTTCCTTGTAAGACAGTTTTTAACCAATTACCAAATTTTGAGCTAAAATTTAACGTCATTCCAGGTTCGTTATATATTACCATAAGCAAGGATTCGAACCCAGGACTGCAAACTATACTTGAGGAACAGCCACATAGCCACGACATCCCTCTCCCCCCACCCAAAAACCACCCACTCCCCCCACCCTTTCCCTTAGAATCTTCCCCTCCTCTGCTTACCTTCCTGTCGGGAAAAAACCCGCAAATCCCAGTGAATGTTGCAGAAATTGCAACTCTGATTAGAATTTGGATGGAGAACCTTCCCACTGAATGATGCAATTTGGTGACTATTGAACTTTCAGTGGTACCCAGATCCCCGTCGTGAGATTATGTTACATGTGAACCATTTTCCTGGAAATATCAACAAAACTAGTTTGACGACATGGGTTGGGAGACCAACATGGGCTGGGAGACCAACATGGGCTGGGAGACCAACATAGGCTGGGAGACCAACATGGGCTAGGAGACCAACATGGGCTAGGAGACCAACATGGGCTAGGAGACCAACATGGGCTGGGAGACCAACATGGGCTGGGAGACCAACATGGGTTAGGAGACCAACATGGGCTAGACCAACATGGGTTAGGAGACCAACATGGGCTAGGAGACCAACATGGGCTGGGAGACCAACATGGGCTAGACCAACAGGGCTGGGAGACCAACATGGGCTAGGAGGCCAACATGGGCTGGGAGACCAACATGGGCTAGGAGACCAACATGGGCTAGGAGACCAACATGGGCTAGGAGACCAACATGGGCTGGGAGACCAACATGGGCTGGGAGACCAACATGGGCTGGGAGATCAACATGGGCTTGGAGACCAACATGGGCTGGGAGATGAACATGGGCTGGGAGACCAACATGGGCTGGGAGACCAACATGGGCTGGGAGACCAACATGGGCTGGGAGACCAACATGGGCTAGGAGGCCAACATGGGCTAGGAGACCAACATGGGCTAGGAGACCAACATGGGCTGGGAGACCAACATGGGCTGGGAGACCAACATGGGCTGGGAGACCAACATGGGCTAGGAGACCAACATGGGCTGGGAGACCAACATGGGTTGGGAGACCAACATGGGTTAGGAGACCAACATGGGCTAGACCAACATGGGTTAGGAGACCAACATGGGCTAGGAGACCAACATGGGCTGGGAGACCAACATGGGCTGGGAGACCAACATGGGCTAGACCAACATGGGCTGGGAGACCAACATGGGCTGGGAGACCAACATGGGCTAGACCAACATGGGCTGGAAGACCAACATGGGCTAGGAGATAGAAGGAGAGATAACACAAAGAGAGAGAGATTTAGGGGTCCCAGTAGCATAGTGTGTCTCGTTCTTGACGTACAATAAAAAATTCCGGGTTCGACGCCGAGGAAAATAAGACTCGCGTCCCTAAAAAAAAAAAAAAGACCACTGCCTACTTTCCTTATTATTTCACCTTAACAAACAACCACAGAAGGTGATTCGGTGCTTTTAAAATGCTAAGCTAACCTACATATGTAAATACATAGATACACAGATTTACGTATGCCCTACATAAAGTGTTCGATGTGTCTTTTACATTGTGTCATTAATGTGCATTTACAAAGGTGAAATGTAATTCTGATCAGTTTCCATATATACTTTATACACATACATATACATACACAAACATATTCATATACATATATATATATATATATATATATATATATATATATATATATATATATATATATATATATATATATATATATATATATATATATATATACACACATACATACACATACATTTCTCTCTCTTATTCTGACAGGGTGAGATAGCTGATAAAGAAATTAGTGTGCAATTAAGCACTTAATCACTGAAGGTGATTAAGATGCTTTTACAAGCTCAGGTTATATAGTTACATCATATATATACATTGTATAATTGATATATTACATGGTTAATCTTGGATACAAGTCCAATATATCATCAAGTGTTCCAGTACTCATATAGTAACTACAGAGTTCAGCATACCTTAGCCCAGGAGGGCGAAAGTCAGTCAATATGGGACACTCTACAATATAATGTTCAAGAGAGTGCATGTTTTCTCTTTCACAAAGTTGACACATGGTGTACTCGACACTTGGGTTTTGGGAAAGCCCATTTCTGGGTTTTCCCAAAGCCCATTTGGGTTTTGAGAAAGCTGCCAGATACGTCTACATCCCAGGCGTATTCTGGCCTGTGGGAAGGGTTTGAAACACGTTCCAAAACAAGGTGAAAAGGGTTCACAGGTTGGTAGAAGGGGTTCTCACAAGGGTGTAGTAAGGGGGTCGCTTCAAGGGGGTTTAAGGGGTCCCTTCAAGGGGGTTTAAGGGGTCCCTTCAAGGGGGGTTTAAGGGGTCCCTTTAAGGGGGGTTTAAGGGGTCCCTTTAAGGGGTTTAAGGGGTCCCTTCAAGGGGGGTTTAAGGGGTCCCTTTAAGGGGGGTTTAAGGGGTCCCTTCAAGGGGTTTAAGGGGTACCTTCAAGGGGTTTAAGGGGTACCTTCAAGGGGTTTAAGGGGTCCCTTCAAGGGATTTAAGGGGTCCCTTTAAGGGGTTTCAGGGGTCCCAACACCACGATACAAGGGTCCCATCAACCAACTATCTTCCCCCTATAAAAAAAAACCTGGCGGGCGACTAGATAACAATGGAGTGATCATCCTGTAATCAAGATAACAGAAACTCATCACCTGGAAGCTGGTGATATTTTTGGGACCTCTCTTCTCGCTTATCTGAATTAGGATGCGGCCTCGAACCCTTTTTGTTCGGTTAAACGGGTAAAACCGAGATCGTATATCCGATTAACGAAGGACGTACGATAGTGTGTGTTTTTTCTAGAATACCTCTTAGCTAACAGAGATTACAAGGTTGAACTCTGGCTCCTGGGGCCCCGACTTGTTGAACTATCAGCCCTTTAATGCAATGGTATTTTAAAATAATATTCAGGTCTGCTTGTTATCTGTGTCTGGTTCAGCTGACTACTGTGGCACAGTCTCTGGTCCACCCTGGCCACTGTGATACAGTATCTAGTCCACCTTGACCACTGTGATACAGTGTCTGGTCCACCTTGACCACTGTGATACAGTATCTGGTCCACCTTGACCACTGTGATACAGTATCTGGTCCACCTTGACCACTGTGATACAGTGTCTGGTCCACCTTGACCACTGTGGTACAGTGTCTGGTCCACCTGACTACTGTGGTACAGTGTCTGGTCCACCTGACTACTGTGGTACAGTGTCTGGTCCACTAGACCACTGTGGTACAGTGTCTGGTCCACCCGGACCACTGTGGTACAGTGTCTGGTCCACCCGGACCACTGTGGTACAGTGTCTGGTCCACCCGGACCACTGTGGTACAGTATCTGGTCCACCCGGACTACTGTGGTACAGTGTCTGGTCCACCCTGACCACTGTGGTACAGTATCTGGTCCACCCTGACCACTGTGGTACAGTATCTGGTCCACCCTGGTATCTGGTATCTGGTCCACCCTGACCACTGTGATACAGTGTCTGGTCCACCCTGACTACTGTGATACAGTGTCTGGTCCACCTGACTACTGTGATACAGTGTCTGGTCCACCTGACCACTGTGATACAGTATCTGGTCCACCCTGACCACTGTGATCCAGTGTCTGGTCCACCCTGACCACTGTGGTACAGTGTCTGGTCCACCTGACCACTGTGATACAGTATCTGGTCCACCTGACCACTGTGGTACAGTGTCTGGTCCACCCTGACCACTGTAGTACAGTGTCTGGTCCACCTGACCACTGTGATAGTGTCTGGTCCACCTGACCACTGTGGTACAGTGTCTGGTCCACCGTGACCACTGTGGTACAGTGTCTGGTCCACCGTGACCACTGTGGTACAGTGTCTGGTCCACCCTGACCACTGTGGTACAGTGTCTGGTCCACCCGGACCACTGTGATACAGTGTCTGGTCCACCCTGGCCACTGTGGTACAGTATCTGGTCCACCCTGGCCACTGTGGTACAGTATCTGGTCCACCCTGACCACTGTGGTACAGTATCTGGTCCACCCTGGCCACTGTGGTACAGTATCTGGTCCACCCTGGCCACTGTGGTACAGTATCTGGTCCACCCTGACCACTGTGGTACAGTATCTGGTCCACCCT